>NW_017729004.1:8896171-8907602 GCF_001723915.1 Gavialis gangeticus
GTGCCAGAATAATTTTCTAGAACAGCTTGCCTAGGATCGAGGTAAGACTAACTGGCCTATAGTTTCCCGGGTCCTCCTTCCTCCCTTTTTTGAAGATGGGAACCACGTTGGCCCTCTTGCAGTCCTCCGGTACCTCTCCAGAGCACCACGAGTACTCGTAAAGCCGTGCCAGGGGACTTGCAATGACCTCAGCCAGCAGCAGGTGGGCCAGAAGTCCTGCTCTGATGCAAACTTTGTACTATATACAATGGGCTAGAGCCTACAAAGTACCATTTCCCCCACCTTCTCCCCCACCACGAGGGATTTTCTCCCCCTGAAAAGTGTCATCCCACTGACTTCCACTGAGTTCTTATAAAGATGAAAATAGGCTTCCCTTCTATGTGTCGAGTGCAATACTTAAGGTTCACAGTGTGTAATGTCCCATCCGCACTGATGCCAATGCTCCTATTAACTTCAGCTGGGCCAAGATTTTCCTCCAAGTCTTCTTATATAGAGAGAAGTTAAGTCAAATCTCGAATGGCTGGGGAGCAATAGGAATACAGTAGCTGCTTGGCTAGGGAAAAAAATGGTCCCAGATTTTGGGAGCAGTGGACCTAGATTTGGGTCGAAGATGGTAGAATAGCGGAAAGGTCACATGGAGGGAGTATCCCTTATTGCTCTACACCAGTGTAATTATGATTTGAAATGTTGTCACAGGAGCAAAAGGGTTTGGGTGTGGTCATATGGCATCCTATGGACTTCAGGTTCAGGTCTCGGTGATTTAGAGGGAACCAATATGCCAGAGCTGTGGGTTTGACCTGCCAGCTCTCAGGTATTTGCAGGGGACCCCTGGGATGGAGATGCCCCTTGCGGTCTGTTTTACTGATGAGTAGTTACCTCTGCCATCCCTTCCAGAGTCAATGCAAATCCCCATATTGACTCCAGGAGGTGATGGATCAGACCCAGAACCATCCTCGAAATTTGGATAGATCGTATAGATCAGATCTTCTGTATACACAGATTTTAGAGAGGCAAACAAGCAACTATCATTATCACATTGGATTATGAGGACCAGTTATACCCACTTGTAACTTGTATCCCTCTGGAGGTAGCTAGGACTTCAGAGATTTCTAAACCACATTTTTACTGATTTCATACTCACTGACCTATTTTTCCCCTTGTGCCTGTAAGTCTTGGTACTAGTGAGCAACTGGTAGCAAAAGGGCTCTTCTTATCTAACTCTCAGCCTGCAGGCATACCTAAGGAATTAAATGGGATGCTGAATTTCATCTAAAAACCAAATCCTTAAAAGACACAGAATATCCAGAAGACTTGAAATAAATGCAATGTCCAGCACCAGGTGAGGGAGCTGATCATAAGGGAAGTTCCAGTTGTAATAATCCTCTCCCTCTCATCAGAAGTTTGTGGCTATGAGACTTGATGCTGAAAATAGCCTCAGATGGAAAATAGCCTCATCTGTGCCAAATGATAGGTATCCGTTTGGTTGCCACTGTGGTTAAATGCCAACATTTTTAAGGAGAGGCAGCTGCACTCCGAACAACTTTAATGCAGTGACAGCCCCTGAGCCACAAACATCTGGCTGGAAAAGCCCTGAAAGCAGCACCCCCATTATAGAGAGTTGTCTCACTACCTTGTCCCAGTACAGAACTCAACATTTCCCTAACTCCTTGAAAACACAAAAACACAAAAAGTTTTCACTGCACAAAAGCACAAAAAGTTTTCACGTCGGTACAGGGAGATATTCTGGTCTCTGCCTACTGCAACGTGTATAGTTTTGAACACAGGGCTCCCTTTGACACATCTCTTTCGTCCCCCTTCTCTGTCTCTCTTCTCTGTGAGCGGACGTCTGCTAACGACATGCTTATTTTGCATCCGTCATCATCAGACTAGATGGACAGTTAACGAAGCACCTTCACAGGGTTGTGAGCATGCAATAAAAAATATATCCATATATGCACATCGCATAGCATCACAAGAACAAGACATGCAGAGCATAACCCTTAAGGGAGTCCGCTACCCAGCTGCCAAAAAAGTGTTACAGGTATCAGCTACCTAAATCCTTGAGGCAGTTTTGATCATCTCAGCCTTACCTTAGACCCAAGCACAAACCTGATGCAGTCCATCAACAATGTGCCGTTATATTTCAGAAGGGAAAGGGCTTTCCTCTTTCATCTGTCTCATAGAAGGAGCAACCCTTAACTTTCGGTAGTACTGGGGTCAAGTATCCTGGTACGGGACAGCATTGTGACCCTTAAGCAGTGAAGTCAAGGCAAAGGGTCTTATGGACACCAGTGGCATTGGATGGAGCCCTGAGTACAAGTTGTTGAATTAGGAGCAGCAACTTTCACCAGCATTACAGACAAGTCCCCCACCCTCTGCTTGCCCTTGGCAGTAGGTGGCAGGTTTATTCCTGCTGGAAAGAGGGAGGGGAAGGAAAGTTTTGCCACTTACCGCGTTGAGTCCAAGGGAGTTGTTCGGGAGAGACGAGGTGACTCCAGAAAGAATCGCTGTGGCTACCACAGCCCCCAGGCACTGCGCAATAATGTACATGAGCGCCTTAAAGAGGCTGATCTGGCAGCTCAGGAGAAGGCCCAGGGTCACCGCTGGGTTCAGGTGGGCACCGCTGATGTGGCCCACGCTTTGTGCCATGGTGGCAATGGCTAGCCCAAACGCCAGCGAGACCTTCACATTGTCTTGAGTGGCGGTGACTGTCGTATTGGAGCCTAGGGGGAAATTGAAGCCCAGCGCCGAGCCGATGCTGATGAAAATAAAGAGGCTCATGGCAAAAAACTCAGCCACCACTGCCCTCCAGAAGGCTTTCTTTTTGAATTCGCTAGCCATCGTTTCACTCTCTCTCTCTCTCTCTCTCTCTCTCTTCCCCTGCCTGATATTTTCCCTTTGAGGTCTGAGGAGCAATCTGGAGAAAAAACAGTGTTCTTGCTTTATTTATAGGGCTTTGGGTGGTCTGTAGGAGGAAAGGGGTGTTGCACAAAGGGAGGAAAGAACGTCTACATAGATGCTGACTGCTAGATTGATGTAAGACACTGCACGCATGCCAAAGTTTTTTCTTCCCCTTTTTTTTTTCCCCTGCCTTCCCCTCCCTTCACAGGCTTCGATCTCTGCTGCTGTTTTTGAGAGGCTTTTTAAAACTCCTTATAAAAGAGCGCTTAGGAATTTTATCCTAACTCATTTGCCCTCCCTACAGTCAGTCAGCAGGCAAGTCGGACGGACGGGTGGTGCAGGAGATCTCTCTCTCTCTCTCCCGGGACTAAACTAAAAGGAAAAACCCTGGTATCTGTGCAAGCCTGTGTATTATTCTGCCTCCACTTTAGCAGAGGCTGGTGACATCTCAAGTAGTAAATACAACTGACAGCTAAAAGTACACTCAGGAGACTCAAAATATCACATTGTGTTTCATTTGAATCCAGGTAGGCAGTGCTCTCTGCCAGCTCTGTACGGACTCTATGATTACTTTCTGATGCCAAAGTCTGCCTTTCTTTCTATCGGTCTGTCTGTCAGCTAGCTAGCCATCTATTTAGAAAAGTTTTAAAAAGCCAGAAGTCTAATCTACCGTGATGAATGCTTTCATGCCAAACCCTTTGTGGGGCCACGTGCCATTTTTGTTTTTAATATTTGTATAACGTTATGACAAAGGCAAACAAACAGTCTGTCGGTCGGTCTGTTGCTTTACAGACGTGTCTTCGTTAACGCTCGTCCAGACAGGTTTTGACCTCCGTAACCCGGTGAGATTCTGGACTCGATCCATCAAGGCAATTTAAAGTTTTTACAGACATGCAGCAGGACGAGCAGAAATAACTCTCTTCATGCGCTCCGCCGTCAACCAAATGACTCTGATTTTTCCCGGCACAGCTAGAAGCTCCGCGCGCGTCGTTTTGTGCATGTCACCGATGCGAATACACTCGAGGGGGATTTTATATAAGCTGTTGCAGGCCGTCTGTACTCACTGCACCCATGCACCGAGCCCCCATGAAACCTCTTTGTAACTTCACGAGGTGGCTGTGAAACCAACTATTTCTTTTTCATGGCTGTCATTCGGTGTCCTTTTTTACACCCGGCAAGAGCGTCGGGGCTTCCCCTGCCTCCTCCCTTGACTCTCCAGGTAGCTGTAAGCAAGCCCCGTGGGGGGTTTCTAGCCCAAATCCTACAATGAAAGTATAATACATACTTTTTTGTTAACTGTCCTCGTCCAGGGTCAGCTGTCCTTGCTGTCACCAGGGAGACTGGCTTCTGCTGCTGTGGGTATACACCACTGGCCAGGGAAAGGAAATGGCATGCTTGGTTTTGCATGTATAGTGTGAAAACATCTTTAAGTGCAAAGGGTCTCGGAGCCTCGGCTCTTATCACATTAAGACCTACGTAAACCTACTGGTTTAACTTCCACTGTCAGATCGACGTGGACTCTAAAGTCTTCCCTGAGTCAAAGACCCTCCCTTCTTCAAACACTGACTTCTAAGTTCCTGTTTGAGCTGATCCAGATCCACAGGGGGTTGAAGGATCCTTGGAGCATTACTGGCATTTTAAATCTGCCTAATTTTCCTTTTTAAGCACGCAGCGTTCTCTTCTCAGCTGCAGCTAAACTCCATTCAAAGCTTCCCCGACAGCATTAACAGCAGATAAGAAAGGACGACAAAAGGACAGGAAGAAAGAAATCATGTCGACCAAATATACACACGGATAACATTAGACAGCCAGGAGGATATTTTAAAAAACATATTGAGCTCTTTTAAATCTGATTTCAGATAAGAAGCTGAAAATTGTTTAAATAAAAATCCAGATGTCATCCTGTCTACAGTCCCTCGGTGTGTGTTCCCATTCTTTCTGGTCAGAAGATGTTCTGGATTTATGTAGGAACAGACTATCTTTCCTAGTGCTGCCTAAAGCATGTGTACAGGGCATCTGTACCAGCAAAATAAGAAAATAAAAGCCAGTTCTCGTTACAATAATGATCAAGATGGTACATGAGAGAGAAATCAAATTAAACCACACCACACACCAAGTGAAAGCATAGTGTTAGATTACAGAAAATAATTTCTGATTTAACAGTCCTTGAGATAGCAGACTTTCCCACTTTGGGTCTTTATGCCAAGACTGTATCCTAAAGTTGTTAGAGTTAGAAAAATACAGTTACAGCTATTGTCTCATTGTTACATTGGCCTCCTTTATCTCTCTGTCCATATCCACATTTTTTCTCTTATCTTGCACTCCAATTGTAAATTTTTGGGGCTAATGGCTACCGTACTACAAACAAGCAGAAATGTAAACACCGGGTACATTTAAGGAGAATAATTATGAAATACAGAAAGGGGAAGGAAAATATATTGCCAGGTGACACCTTTGAAACACTCTGATAGACCATGGGAAACTATGATCCTATCTCATACGCCTCGAATCACACATACATAAGAATGCAATGATTGTTACATATTATTATTAATTTGCTTGTCTTGCCATAGTGTCAAATTAATTTGCTCCTATTACCATACTGTCATAGTATTATTATTCATTTGCTTATATTACCCTAGCGGCAAAGGGTTCGTTTGCTTGTATTACCACAGTGGTTAGGTGCCGTGTGCAGATTGACCAAAAAATGATTCCCTGCCCCAAAAAGCTGACGGTCAAAGATAAGAGAGACCTGACAGATACCCAGAGAGATGGGGAAGCACAAGGAAACAGTGAGTCAACTGGACAGTAAGAAGGGCAGTAGTCCCCCTGCATACTAATACTTAGAGTAAGACGACTGAGCAGAGCAACATAAAAGCAGGATAGAGAGAGAAGCGAAAGGCAGGTAACCTCGAATCATTTCTCTAGCAGCTCTTTTTGGTTAGTGGGAGTTTCGTCTGAGAGAGGATGCCAGGCCTTGGACCTTTAATGGTATCGTCAGTCCAGGAAAGTGCCATTCACAAGTATCCGTCACCTGTGAATCCAAATTCAGCCAACTCCATGGGGTCTCTCTAGTCCAAGAGGGGTCATGCATCCTGCTACAGTGAGTTGGAGACCCTTATCTCCTCTTGGTCAGTAAGTGGAGGATGAAGCTGAGAGGCCTGCAATATGGGGTGGCCGCAGTCTTATGGGCTGGAATATGGGGTGGCTGCAGAGTTAACCTCACTTTTGTCAAAACATAAATGGCTGGACCGCACCTTCAGAGAACAAATGAGTGCATTGGTTACAAGATAGGCTTTGTTCAGCCAGCCTAATTTTTTCCCATTTCCCTACCACTTGAGTAAGAAACAATGCCGGGCCCTTCTCATTTAAGTGATGCTAAACTTGTTTTCTGCTGTTGACAGCGTTGCGTCTATGGGAATTTTCCAGCCAAATGAGGGGAGGGTCAAAGTCAAGGAGCAGGGAGAACATGCATTGACTGCTGGGCCCTGGTTATCCATGGGAAGTGGTAGGACTGGCTCAGGAAACAATGGTATAGATCTCCTGGTTGAGAGCATGGCAAGGTAGCAAGGGAAGAGTTATCAAAGTTCATGCATAAACTCAAATCAGATGCCCAATAAGCTCTATGAAAGGAAGGTCTGTGGGACATAGCTAGTATATTATTACACATGCAAAAACTACCTTCCTCCTCATCCATCCTGCCTGGGCAACAGCAAGAAGAAGTGAGACAGCTCGGGAGTGACTATCTCAGCCTTGTTTCACAGCTCTTGCAGGCCCCAAATGGAGCAGGTTCAGTACAGACATTGCTAAGAAAATCGCTACCAAATCCTAACAACGCTCTGCTGACCAGAGAGACTCTACAGTTTTCGGCTATAATTTAGCAAAACTCCAGTGTTTTTCTTAAGCGCACTGTAGAGAGCAGGGTAACAGCTGCCCCAAATTTCAAGCCGTGCTTCAAAGCACGATGGTACCAGACCTTCTCCGTGAAGCAACTTCCATTCTTTTTTCATCTAAAAATGGGCAAAGCACATTTTCCGCTCAAATTTGTTCTTGGAAATGGCCAAACTACTGTTTGGATGGAACCGGACCAAACGTTTCAGCCAGCAGCAGACCGGATGATGCAAAGCCTGTGGCTCAGTGGCAAAGGCAGTATACTAGGAAACAACCCATGCAAGTTCAAATTCCCTCTGGGTGAGGGGGCTTCAAAGCCATACTCCCATGCCTTGGGCAAGTGCCCTAACCACTAGGTTTCTGGGCAAGTTTTGGCCTACAAAGAGTTTGGGTCCGGTCCCATGGCTGAGAGGACTGGCAGTGTATGGTGGCAGGGGCACTGGAATATTTCTATTCCACATTCCTCCTCTCTTTTCCCCTCCTTGCTCTTGTCCTTCATTTATGGTCACCACTGAATTTTCTCCTTTGCATGTCATTGCCCACATGAATCTGCAGCTCTTAACAGAGATGGTAGGTGGACACTGCAGGTCACGCGTGGAAGAAAGAGAGAGTAAGGTGGGTGGACAATGAGTGGTCCACGTTGGGGGATGGAGCTGAAGCACTGGCCTGCTGTCCGTAGAGGCTGGCAACAGCTGGGGTAAAACATGGGCATACGTTGGTGTCTACAACTTGATAGCCCAGCTACATCTTTGGGACCTACAAGCACATGATGCTGCATACCTGCCCAGCCAGCCTGCGGGCCATGCCTCACTGAGCTGAGTCCAAATGGGCGAACCACAAATGACCCTAAATGTACCCTCAGTGACTGCCCTGGTATATTGATTGAAGTGCATTTTTTGATGTGGCAAGAATTGGTGACTGTGACACTTGGACAGAAAGCGTCAGGGGACCAGCTGAAAGCAACTTCAACCAGCTGAAACTGGTAACAACTTGTAGTCTCCTGCAACCGCAGCTAAAAGGGTTCTCAGGCCAGATGTCGGTCCCTGAGTCACCCAGTGATCTGGCAACAAAGATTGCACATCACGGCTTGATGAGCCAAAAACTAGCAGGGAACTCATATGATTGGTTCACGCACAGGTATTTCATAACTCCATCAAAAGCAAAGCAGGATGCAAAAAGCCACACATTTGTCATTCTGCTCAGAAGAACGTGATCTGTTTTCAAGGCCTTTGTTTATTTTTATAGTTAGGCACCCTTGATGCTTGGCAACAAGATCTTCTTTACAGGTGCATTCCTCTGACACCGTTACTTATCTTTTATATTTCATGGGGGTCACTGCCCTCTCCACCATCACTGGCTTTTGACTCATCAAAACATAAGCAGGGAATAGAAAACGAGCTGAATTTCTATGGGCAGCAATAGGTGCAACTCAAAGTCAACAGAGCTGAGCTTTTTTTATGCCCATGAGGAATTTGGTCCGGTATGTATGTGCACAGAATGACTGCAGAGTAAGTTACTTGTCCCAGAGCATCTGAGGGACTTAAAAGCCGAATCGCTAGGAAAGGGTCATAGGGATTTGATTTTGGGTTGCTTTTCAGAACGTGTGGAAAAATGGCCATGCTGCATACCTGTGTGGGCTATTAAAACAGTGGGGCTGGGACTGACCAGGACTGTATACTTTCTTTATTCAGAATGTCCTCTCATGATTAATCTGACAGAAATGAAGCAATCCTGATATGAGTCAGGAGATGTGTATCCATTAGCTATATCATAGCTTTTTCACTTTTTTCCTCCCACACAAAAGAGCAAGTACTATTGTCTGCAAACTTACAGGCGGAGAGCCATCCTCTAAATCCCTCTTCACAGGTCATGCACCCTCCGCTAAGAAATCAACTTCATGAGCCCTTTAGCATATCTCATGCCCCCCCAAGCCTAGAAGACGAACTTCAAGCTGGACTTTGTTTCAATCATAAATTCATCTGCACTCTGCCAGGGCTCTAGGCCAATTTATCTGGGGCAATGGAGTAGACTGCAGCCAGGAAAGGGCATAACAGGCTGTCACCTGTGGTTACCTTCTAGTCTCCATCGTGGACTGGTCAGGGAGTGGAAGAGGGCACAGGAAAAAAGAGGTGTTCAAACCCACCCCGTCCACTGGGGAAAGACGACCCCACAACTATTTCTTGCCTGACTGTAAATGCAGGCCACTTAAGAGGGCCAGGGTCCCAAGCAATACGCCACAGTAGATAAGCAACACAGATGAATATACCGAAGGCCATCCTCAGGGAATGAGTGAGAATGAAAATCTAGTGCCCCCCGTGCACTAGACTGCAACCGATATAAGAGAAAGCCTGGTCCCTTTCCCTAAAGACCACACCTGCCCGTGTGTGTGCATTGTTTATGCAGCATTGCCCTTTAAAACATTCCATCTGCCTGCATTCAAAAGTATAAATCATCTTTTTTGAAGCAATCGTATTCACCAAGCCATTGTCCTATTGAATTTCATTTCCCCGCTGCATCATTTGGGGGGAACTGACCAACTTTCTCCAGCACATTGTGAGAGACACGATGACAACTCTGCCAGGAAAGCTGGACATAACACACCCCTGACAACATTAAAGAAAGCCTGGGAAATGCATTATACATGCAGGACATGAATAAACCATTGTTGTTGCCTTCAAGGGCTGGGCTGTGGTGGCAGGGTGATGTAAGGTGTCCTGTTCTTGCTTCAGGTCCTGGAACTGAACACAAGCAAAATCTGCTCCCAGATGACTCAGCTGTCAATGGGTATCTGGTCATTCATGACGGTGAGTCAAAGGTGGCTGGATCTTATGCTAGTCATCTTGGTGCCAGTAGGTCTAGAAGTTAGCAACTCTTAAACACCTTCGCCTGGTACACAGGTCAGCACGGGCGGATCACAGGCTGGTTTGATTTCCTTAGGAGAGTTCGACCTATGGATTATTTTTTTTAACCCACAAACAAATTAAAGGCCACTTCTCTGCAGAGCTCCATAGAAGTCACTACCACCAGGGTGATCTTTTACAGGCTTCTGTCACTCAGATTTTGCACAACTGACATGGAGCACCTCCGGCTGGACTCTGCCACCATTTGAGATGTCTGCTAGACCTCAGCCAATACGAGCTGCTCTCTTGTAATGGGGATTTTCTTCTAAATGCTAATTATGGGACAATGCTGAAAGTTGTAAGAAAACCAGAATAAATGGGACACCACCATATTAACCACTTGGTCTGCTTTCCATTGGCACGTCTGCACCAAGTCCATGGGGCAGCACTGCATGGGTAATACGACATACGCAATCCACACGGTAACACTGTAGCCATTAAAAAGCAATATTAAACAAAAATCAATATAATTGACCCCAAATGTCTGCCTGGAACTGATATACTGTTATGCATTCAGAGACAAATGCTTAGCTAGTACTTAGCTGGGGTAAGCCACCATGGCTCATTAAAGACTATGCCCCAAGTCTTAAACCACCTCTAAGTGTTTGCCATGGCTAAAACAAAACGTATGTGTCCTGCCTCAGCAAGCAATCCAAGTCCATCCAAGGAGATACATTATTCTTCAGTTGTCAGTAGACAGCCTAGTGCAGCCCAGAGACCATCCAGGAAGAATATCGCTCTTTCCTATCCCATGAGGGGGACCTTTAAGCAGATACAGCCTATTGGGATCCAGTTCTCTTTGAAGGAGACATATTACTGATGAAGAAGGATGAGGACTCCCCCAACCTATAGCCCAATATCCTAGTGGTTAGAGCACTGGTCAAGTTGGTTGGAGAACCTGATTTTAGGCCCTACTCAGAGATTTGAGATATGAGGAGAGACTGAGGGAACTGGGCTTATTTAGTCTGTAAAAGAGAAAACTGAGTGGGTTTAATAGCAGCCTTCAACTACCTGAAGCAGGGTTTGAAAGAGGGGGTTCAAAAGAGGATGGAGTTGGACTGTTCTCAGTGGTGGCAGATGGCAGAACAAGAAGCAATGGGCTCAAGTTGTGACAAGGGAAGTTTAGGTTGGATATTAGGAAGAATTTGCTCACTAGAAGGGTAGTAAAATACTGGAACAAGTTACCCAGAGAGGTGGTGGACTCTCCATCCTTGGATCCCAGGAGATTTTTAAGACCCGGCTGGACAAAGCGATGGCTAGGATAATGTAGTTGGGGCTGGTCCTGCTTTGAGCAGGGGGTTGGACTAGATGTGACCTCCTGAGGTCCCTTCAACCCCCATTTTCTATTATTCTATCAGACTCTGAGCACCCCCCATCCCTCTTGTTCAAGATGCCAAGAGGGAAAATATCCTGGGACCCTGAAGGAGAGCTTGCAAGAGGGATTGTGGTTCTTTGGCCAGTCAGGAAGCGCTGACCTGGAAGGGAGGGAGATGTGGACTCTGACCTGGGCCCCAAGGCTGTCAGTGTATTTTAATCCAGTGACTATTCAGTGCAATGTCTATAAACATTAGGGGTGTGCAAAGCGGGCCCTATTCAATTTAGATTCAGATTTGGCCTGAATCAGGAACAGTGATTCAATTTGTTGATTCAGATTATTGTTTTTGATTCAATTCAGCCGAATCCACCATTCTGCTTGAATTCACCATTCAGCGCAAGGTGACAAAGGCAAGCAGTCAGGT
>NW_017729004.1:8907613-8933585 GCF_001723915.1 Gavialis gangeticus
CAAATCGGAAGATTCGATGCTGATTCAAAGAATCAGTGATTCGGCCATAGACACACCTTTAAAAGTTTTTTCTACGTACCTTGAGGTACCAGGTGCAGATCATGAACGCTGCAATACTGGGTCAGATGGAGCATCTCACAGAGGTGCAGAGGGCTCTCCAAATGCTCGGCAGCAAATCCTGAAGTGGACCAGAAGTACGGCTCAGTGATCAGCCGCGGGGGGACCCCAGGTGCCCCCCCCAGGCCCAGGAGACACCAGTCACCAAGCTGGGGGGGGTGAGGTAGAGGGCCCCATGAGCTCCCCAGTGGACCCAGAAATGGACTGGATGTGCTCCACGCTGTCAAGCATGCTGGGGACCCCCACCCTGCATTTCTGTGGGACACTCCTTGCGCCCCAGCGCCGCAACATTGGTGAGCCACCTACTACCTAGAGGTATGTAAAAAAAACATTTAAAGCTAAGTCTATGTCCGAATTGCTGAATCTTTCCAAATCTCTCCAAATTGATTCAGAGAGATTAAAGGTTCCTCTGATTCGATTCAGATTTAGAGATTCAGCCACCAAATTGGGCCGAATCTCCACTGAATCAAATCAGGGTCTGAAGCTTCACACAGCCCTAATAAACAGCACTGGGAAGCTTGGAGCATGGCTTAGAACCCAAGTCTCTCCCCCACCCACACCGGCAGCGTCCTCACTGAACCTCAGTCCATGTGATTTGCAATGCTAGTAAAACCTCATCATAATTCCCCCCTGAACAAGCAGTTGAGGTTGGAGGGTGTGGAGGGAAGTCATAACAAAGCCAGCCAGCATTGTATTCATTGACAGTGACAAAGCCATAGGATGAGATTGGGCATGGATTACGGGCTTGTGGGCACGCACTATTACAAGATGAATCAGTTTCCTGGAGCTTGCCTGTGAGTAGCAAACATTATTATTAACCGCATGATTAACCAATGCATGCACACATATTGCATTATTTCAGCTAGCGGCTCCCATCCGCTGAGCAAACCAAAACGGACATAACCAAAGTCTTTGAGCAAGCATAGACAAGGTGCACCATACCTCGGAGCTTGTGATTACCCCTCTCAGTTCTGTGCTACCCATTTGCTATGCTTCTTCATGTGCAGCCACAGCATCTGGCCATTTACCAGAGATCCTACTGCCTAGGACTTCCTGAAATTGTACATCTGTGAGGGTTAAGATACCACGGTAACACGTCTATTAAAAATACCTAAGTCAATTCAAAGCATTGGACTGCCTACAGAAGTATGCTGAAAGTTAATACGTTAGCCTCGTATGGCCAATTCCTGATGAAAGTGTCCAATTATCAGTGGCCCTTTCAGGAAGCAGGACAACTGGAAGAAAAATGCACTACTCTTCAAGGCAAGAAGTTAGCTTGGAAAGGTCAATAAGGAATGCAGTGTAATGAGGTCAAGTGAACTATAGTACGGTTTACATCACCTCCGAGGACATGGGCAAGGCAGGGAATGAAAGGGGATGCTACTATTCCAAGATCTATCCATAAAAGAGGATCTGCCCAGATGACACATCGCTCATGGTAGATAGTGCCATGTTGAAATTATAGCCATACATGTCCTATTGGCTTATAAGTCTCCACACTCTGAGGGTTAGATCCAAAATGTGCCCATGGGTTCCTCTAAATCATCTTCTCCTCAACTGGGACTTGTAGGCTTTGTTGAGCTTCAGGACTATAGTTCCCCCAAGCTGGGCAAAAAATGTCTGCCTGGGCTGTGTCAGGCCCTTGACATTGACTCTATTTCAAATGGTGACTTGAAACCAGTGACCCTCCAAGCCCACTCACTGGTGTTGTCAAAACCCTCAGAACAGAGCAGAAACATCTTCTCACAGCAGCCTTCTACCTCTTTTCTGAGCTACTTGGACATGCTGTGAAACAGTGAACCAGGCTGACCTTTAAGGTACTGTAAGAGAGCATCGACATTAGCTTCCCCCTCAAAGACTGGAACAGGGCATGCCTTGACTCTCCAAACTAATGCCTCGGGGTTCTGCAAATACAGGCAAGCTTTGCTATATGGTTTGCATTTGTTTCCCAGTTTCAAGGCTGTCTTGCCAGCCAGAGCAGGTGGCGAGTTACTTTTTTTTTTAAATGAAAGTTTAGATAAGAAGACACCATCAGAGACAGGTGTGTACACAGCACCACTGAGTCCCAGGTGGATTCTAGCCCCGCTTCTACGACCCTGAGATACCATTCTAGTAGATTCAGTGAACAACTACTATTATTGCTGTTTATTATTTGTATTCAAGTAGCACCTAGACCCCCAACCTAGAGCAGGCTGCCTTGTTCTAGGGTTAGTGTGACCATATTTCCCTGGTCACAAAAGGAGACACTCCAGCACACTTAGCTGTCTCTGAGCTCTGCTCTCAGCTGGGCAAGGGGGTGTGTGTGTGTGTGTGTGTGTGTGTGTGTGTGTGTGTGTGTGTGTGTGTGTGTGTGTGTGTGTGTGTAGTTTCAAAGAGTGGGACCTGGAGGGAGTGGGAGCCGGGAGGAGTACCAGTCATGTTTTCATTCGGAAAGGGCCATTTTAAATGCCTGTCCCTCTGAAAATAGGACAGACCCATTCATTTGAAGACACTGATGGGATGCCCAAGACAGGTGTTTAAAACAGGACTTTCCCATAATAATATAGTCACCCTAGGTAAGGGATGGGCCAATACATAATAAGACACAGTCGTTGCCTGAAGGACAATCAGTTCCCTTGCAATCTAAAGGGACAAGGCAGGGCATGAGAGTTTGGGATTTGATTTTGCAAGTGAGGGCACTGAGGCACAGAGAGGATACAGGACATGCCCAGTGTCACACGGCAAGTATGGGGCAGAGCTGGGAACTCATCCCAATCACTGCTGAGTGGCGGCCTGGTGCTCAACTTTCAAGATCCTTGTTCTTCTTAATGGAGTGGCCAAAGGGACATGCAAGATAAGACATCCAGATGCTCTCTGCAGCCACTTCTAGGGCCCCCGGCACCCTACACATCATGAGGATTGCCCAAACCAGCAGCTCTCCTCACACTCCATGCTCTTCCCATGCTGTGGGGATGTGTATATTCAGGGCCAGGAACTGGCAACTGCCTGCCTGCGTACCTCCACTTTGCCTCTTGCCTAGTCAGTGCTTTTATGACCACCAGTCAAGCCCACAGCCAAGGCAGCCCTGTGAACTGTTAGACAGGCTCTGTGTTGAGGCTCACTGTACATGGCAGTGCCCTGGCATTCAGGATACATTGCTCACGTGAAACTGCAATCCTGGTTCATGCTGAGCACCCTTCTTTTCTTGTGACTCCCCCCACCAGAAGCAACCAGTGCCTTGCAGGATTGGGCCCTTTGTGTCCATTTTATGGTTTACCACATCCCTTTTCTCTGTCCCCACTTCTCCTTTAGCTCCTGTCTTCCTCTTTTTCCTTAGAGCTCCTCTGCCTCCCTCCCTCTCTCTCTATATCCCCACCACGTCTTTGAAGCTCTATTCATCGGAAGCCAATAGTACATTCCCGCATGGGATGGACTCTTTAATACTCCCTACTATATCTCTTAATGAGAACATGATGACACCAGCAAGGCCAGCAGCATAGGAGCCAATTCATTAAAAGTGTGATAAGTGCCATAACCAACTCCCCCGCTCACTCCCCCACACCGCCCTCCCTGAGAACAGCAGTCAGTGTGAACTCTCTAGAGGTCATTGCATCTTGGGATAGCATCTGTATGTAAAATGATATCATTTTTGCAGCGGAGGATCGATTCGGCGATGCAGCATCGATAACACTTGCATTCCCTTCAACACTGCAGCAATTTTAGGATCACGATTTACTGTTTTTACCTTTAGTGCCCAAGAAACACAAATTTGTAAACCCACAGCATCCATCATGAGCGCTTGCCATGGTGAAAGGAGCAACTTAGTTGTGGCAGAAATTGCCTGGGATACCCCACTTACAAAAGAAAAGACACCTACTTATATTAGATTTCAACTCTCCCTTAGGGAAATAGGAAATATCAAAAGTTCCTGTCATTCCCACATTAACTCATTTAGCCATTTACTGCTGGTCATATTCTATTTTAATCTCACCAATAAGCAAATATTCCCAATTTAGTTCCTTTTATTTTGCCCTCAGGCACTAGTCTCAGCATAGAGGTGTGATACAAATTCACTGAGGGTGGTCCTTTCTAAAGGACACCATAGTCACATCTACATGAGATGCGATGCATGGCACTAGCGCCGCATGGCACGAACTGGGACATGACACTACCGCACAGTAGTGACAGGCTACTGCATGGTCAGCATCACCAAGAAGCCATGCGGGGATGCTACTGCGCAGTAACACCAGTTACTGCGCAGTCATTTAGTACTTGGGTATGCAAGTACTAAACAGCTGCACAGTAACAACTGCACAGTCAGCATCTCGTGTAGACGCAGCCTGTATAATCTTTAATAATGCCAATGAGGGGATTCCCATTGACCTCAGCAGAGATGAATCAGACCATAAGCCCAGTACTTTTGATATAAGTTTCTTCAGCCTTACCTTCCGTCCTTTCTTCCTCCTTTCCTCCCTACTGAGAAATCAGGATGCCTCAGTTGCTAATTTCCCCTCGATGCTGCTATTCCTCTTGCAGATCCAAACTGCTTTCATACCTCTGAGCATATGTGGTTTTTTAAAATGCAGTTTTTTCAAGGTTCCAGGCTCCATTGGGTTGTTAGAGTGTCTGCAACCATCCCTGGTACAAACACTAATATTGTAATGTGTTTATTACTGAATATACAGGAATATAAATAATTTATGCATTGTTCTCATTACGATCACTACATTCCCAGAATGTGCATAAAAAAATAAAAAGGAAAAAACAGACGAACACATGCTGGGAAGTACCTGGGGAGTTTAAAAAGGACAAAGACATTCAGGAGAACGCAGCTTATAATGCAAAACTTCAGTCAAATCAAGGTATAGCAGTGCAAGTCAACATTCAATGCCAATGCAGATCAACATGTAGACTGACTTTGGATTAAGGACAGGGCAGAGGGTCAGAAAACTGTGAATTCAGACCCAGGCTTGCCCCTGAGTCACTTTGTGGCACATAGGTTGAATAACAGTGGCACAAAGGGTGTAAGGGAATAAAAGGGCAAAGCTCATGCCCTGATCCCCAAACTGATCAGTCACCAATTTGGGAAAGAGGCAGGGATTGGCAGCTGTTATTCCCCTCCCCTCCCCGCCTGGACCAGACTAGGCGGGGAGTGTACAGGGAGTGACTCTTGCAAGAGAGTTGACACCTGGAAAATCTTTCTCCTGGAAGGGGCTTGTTTCCCCTGGGAGAAACTGGACGAACTCTTGTAGCTTCTACTGGGAGAGCAGCAGTTCTCCCACTAGAAAAATAGGCTGCTTACAGACATTAAAAACAAAATGGTGCTTTACTTTATATTCGGTGTGCTCCCATGCCGAGCCCAGTGCACTCCCAGAAGAGGCATCATGTTAGTTGGACCCGGCTCGTCCAACATCTGTGTAGATCAGGCGCTTTAGTGGGGCTTTTTTGGTGCTTTTATCTAATAGATGATTGAATCAGCTTTTAGATAAAAATGCCAAAAAGCCCTGCTGAAGCACCCAATCTATACAGATGCTACAGACCTGGGTGGAACTAACACACTGCTTCTTCCAGTAAAGCACTTTTTTTTTAACGTCTGTAGGCGGCTATAATGCCTGTCCATGACCCAAGTTTTAAAAACCACTCTCTGAACAAGATGGGCTCTTTCAGGCCTGAAGAGTAAAACTTAGTATGAGGGTTAGCCACTTGAATGCAAATACTAGCTCCAAGTACTTTGCAGGCACGCTGGTCTGTAGTAGGGTGCAGCTGGAGCTGCAGGTAAAACTGTCAACTAGATGCTGGCTAAGGACTGGAGGCTGAATTTCCCACCTAAACAACCTCTCTGGCCACATGGGGCTGGGAAATGTTTCTGGACCCATGTCAAATACTCTGCTATATGGCCTGATTATTAATGAACTGGAGAGGCCTTCTCCTCCTTTCCTACCAAGGAATCATCATCAAGAACATTTTACAGACCAAGCTCAGGCAATTAGCCAATGGCAAGTGAGGCTAAACAAGTAAGATGTTTATGAGTAATCCATATAGTACACATGGCATGGTACTAAACTATAGTGTAGTATAACTGATATTTAAAATCACTATGTTAAATCACTTTACCGATATTACTATACATGAAATTATAGAAAATAATGCCAACAATGAAGTAGGAGCTTATTAATGTGAGACAGTGTGTATTCATTTTATAGAGTTGTTATAATTATTGGTAGTTGTAGTATAATTGAATGCTGACAGGTCTGATTATCAAAATGCTAGGTGGTTGAATCATCCACCCTTAAACTGCTAACTTAAATCAAGCCTGCCTATAACTGTGGCAGTCAGTGCCAGATGCATTTGCCCAGTGGCTCGTTTCCCATCCCTTTGCTTGTACCTCTGCCTTTCAGATGGGAAGCTCTCTGCAGCAGGGATTGTGTCCTTATCTATTCATATGCAGAGCCCACCACAATGGGACCTTGACCCTGATTGGAGTCTACAGGCACTACCCTAACCGAAATATCACTGTTGTCATTGTCATTATCATCATCATTGTCTCTTTTTCTTTCTCCTCCACTTTCTCATAATTAGCAACAGCCATCCTGGAGTTTTGCAAAAGCCCAGCTTTGCATTCTGCTGCTCCATCTGCACCCTACTACAGACCAGTGTGCTTGCGAAGTACTTGGAGCCAGTATTTGCATTCAAGTGGCTGATCCCCATACTGAAGGCATGCTGTAGAGTTTATTCAGGTCCACTGACTCCTATTATCCAGGTGGATTTTTTGGAATACAGCAAGTCATCCAACACCACTTCATCTTCTGTTCCCCTGACAATCCAGCCATTATTAGGAGGCACTTGAATTACTGAAGAAGGCTTTGTTACTTCAGATGTTTGCCGAGCATGGTTTAATCTCTGATGATCCTCTGTACCTGATGCAATCAGTTCTGCTCTCACAGGGCACATTCTCAGAGGTCAAAACCCCAAAGCCAGTACTCGGTGCCTCTCTCCCCAGCTCTTCTGGCTCTTTCTTCCCTCCCCTCTGGCTCGGTGCAGGTGACAAGTCTCTAGGGAAAACTTTGGCCTGAATCTGCCAACTCCTTCACTAGAAATCTTGCCTCCCCATCTCACAACCCAGCCTCGGGGAGTCCTTGGGATTCTGCCCTCCATTAACAAGGGACGTGGGAGGGAGGAAGTCAGTGGCTGCCTGGTAAAGTGCAGCAATAAATAACTTATTGATTAGGGGCCTGATTCTGCTCTTATGCAAGCCATGGGGAGTCTTCATTCACATTTGATGGGCAACAGATCAGCCCTGCTCGTACAGCCGTCTTGTTTTACTCTCTGTTCAGAGGCCAGCAGGCATCCTGTCACACGTGGTAATAATCTCTGTAGTGGTGAGAGGAAGGGTTCATTTTTGAGGGTGATATTTATCCTGACGCGGACAGATGCCAAGCCCCTCTCTTGCCATCACCGATCTGCCTCACTGCTCAGAATTCCCTACCGTTAAACAGGAAATTTGCTCTGATGTACATCATCGTGTACATCGCACCAAACATTTTGGGCTGCTCCACTCCACATGTCTCGGTGACAGTGACCCAGCTGCACACGTGCTGCTTTTGGCACCCGTGAACAGTGTGTGATCCTGATCTGAGTGCAGGGTGGATACGCAAATGTCCGCACGCCCAGCATCCACCGAATTTGTCCAATAGAGCTGTATTCACAAAGCCAGGTAAGTCCTAAAGTTGTAGCTGGGCCAAATCCCATGATTAATTTGTGTTAGACAGTGGTGAGCCCTCCCATGCTTTAACCCAAAAGCCCAGGGCGTGTGTACATGTGCTCCCAAACACGGCACCAGGCGCTTTAATTAGCGAGGTGTGCTAATTAAAGGCACCCATGCATCACGTGTATCAGCATTGCCGCATGTCCCCAGACTGAAAAAATGGTGGAAGCGTGATTTGCACTAAAGCTCACTGCACATGTTTTATTTCAAAGTGCCCCACCTCCGTTTTGTCAGTGCGGGGATGTGCGACAACATGACGAGAGGCCGAGAGCCATGGGACTCTTCAGCCTGGAAAAGCGCAGGCTCAGGGGTGACCTGGTGGCCACCTATAAGTACATCAGAGTGTGCATCAGGACCTGGGGGAACATCTGTTCACCAGAGCACCCCAAGGGATGACAAGGTCCAACAGTCACAAACTCCTGTAAGACCGTTTCAGGCTGGACATAAGGAAACACTTCTTTACTGTCTGAATCCCCAAGGCCTGGAATAGACTCCCCACAGAGGTGGTGCAAGCACCTACTTTGGACACTTTCAAGAAACATTTGGATGCTTATCCTGCTGGGATCCTTTGACCCTAGCTGACTTCCTGATCCTGGGGCAGGGGGTTGGACCCGATGATCTTCCAGCCCTAATATCTATGCAATCTATGAAATCTATGAACGTTGATACATGTGACACACAAGGCTGCTGGAGTGCATCAATTTTCATGCTCTGACATGCTGAATTTCCAGCGTCTTGCAGCAGGCTCCCTGCGTGAATTTAGGAGCCCCTAGTGATTAGGGCAATCTTCTAGGAAGCAGGAGGCTGAGATTCGAGGTCCCCTTTGCTCCTGTTTGCAGCTACATCCCTCTGGCTTCCAAACCCAGGGCTCTAACTGCAACGCGATAGGCTATGCAATCCTTAGGCCTTTCTCCAGCCCTTCCCTTGGAGCACTTTCCCCCAGGAGGTGCTCAAGCACCGGCAAAGAGAGCAGCACCTCCGAAGAAGTTCTGAGGAAGAAAGAGAGGACAGCCCACCCTGTCCCACCCATCGTTTGATACACCAGGGACACTCAAGTAGGGAAGGACCATAGAGTTGACCTTGATCCATCAGATCCCAGAGCACACTCTGAGGATCTGAAGGAAGAGGCTGCTCCACAGGTGAATCAGTGCTGGAGGACAGCATCTACATGGGCACAGGGGGAGCATTGATTGGTCTGAACTAAGAAGGCTCAGGTAAACAGATGATAATCACAGAATCATCGACAATGAGGGTTGGAAGGGACTGCAGGAGGTCACATCCAGTCCAACCCCCTGCTTAAAGTAGGACCCGCCCCAACTAGATCATCCCAGCCAAGGCTTTGTCTAGCCAGGTCTTCAAAACCTCCAAGGATGGAGATCCCATCACTTCTTTGGGTAACCTGTACCCTCCTTGTGAGAAAATTCTTCTTAATATCTAACCTAAGTGTGCTGAAGGAAGGAGGGACTAGATGACCAAAGAAAGGGGCAGTGGCGACACTAGATGCCCCTGAGAACCTGCATATTGACAGTCATGTGGGCACAGAGGAAGAAGGCCTGAGCTTTTTTTCCATAGTTGGGAGGTGAAGTGTTGACAGACCTTGACAGTGATGCTGAGGAGGGGAGTATAGCTTTTAAACGGTCAACAGATATAGAGCCAACTAAGCCAGTTTCACATTGACCACATAAAGGAGGACATATTAATGGTGACGGCAAGCACTCTCATATGAAGAAGAAGCTGTTTGAAGACCATGAGGAGTTTGCTGTAGTTGCATTAGGACTACAATGACCTGTAAAATGGTCTTCTGAGGATAGAAACCAAAATCGCTTGGATCTCTGTGCTGAGTTATGTCACCGGTCCAGGACGTGCCACACAGTCCATTGATAACTCCAGAAAATTTAGCTTGGGGCATGCCAATTTGTAAATTTTGTGCCAAGCAACGAAGATCCCAATGAGACTTTATGTGGCATAAACAAAGAACAGAAATGAACATTATTGCCTGTATTGAGAATTACTTGGCACCAGAAGTTACAAAATTCTGCTTAAGGGCTGGTTCTGGAAAAAATGAAAAGACTTTGTGAAAGTATGCTGAAAAATTATGTGTCATATCCTGAACATGGTGGTAGGTATAAATAGACTAGTCATAGAAAATGACTTGGGTGTCCACCTGTGGTTCTGTTATAAGGCCTGAATAGGACAGTGGGGGCTTGAAGGACATGGGGAGGCTTTCACAGTTTAAGGCTTGAGAAATAAAATATTTTATGAAACAGCAACATTGAGTCTTCATGAAAACAGGATGTTTGAAGGGATGTTTCTTCCGGCAAGATCTAGCAGAAATAAAACCTTATATTTAAAGTAAAGCAAAGACCTGCTTTATAAAGCATGATTATTACAACTCTGGCTTTGCCATGCCAACACTGGCTGAAAACTGGCTAACAGGATTAAGGACCAAATAAAACTTATCTTAAGATTAAATAGATGATTTGGACATGAAGTCCTGCTAGGCTGAACAGGACTCTCACACTGGTTGCATGTTCATAGCAAGAAAGGTGACTAAACTCCAGGGGTTGTGAACTGCAGGGAAAGGGGATCTTTTATCTCAAAGGGCATGCAAAACCAAGATAAACAGGAGCACATTACTCAGCTGTATGGGAGTGGATGCTCTCCAAGACAGAGAAGTGTGAGTTGTCTTAGAAACTGTTTAAGTAGTAAACAGGCTCAGAAAAAATATTGGATCATTCATTTAGTGCAGAGGGTCTGAACTGGATAAAAAAGGAACCCGTGACCTACTTTTAAACCATTTTTTTATATACTTTAATGTACAAAAATCAATTTAAATTATTTTGAAAAAACATTATCCTGGAAAAACACACAAAAACAGGCTTTTTCAATCAATCTTCTTCCATTTGAAAATGAATTTTATGTATAACATTTTCAAAGAAGCTAGTTCTTTTTTTATTCATTGATCAATGTATGTGCCATCCTTCCCAACAAGGCGTAGGGTGGCTTACCGGAAGAGAAACAGACTGCTTAGAAAACAAGAGATTGACAAAAAATAACTTAAATGAGAACTAGAATAGCAACATAAAACAGAGACCTCCTCTCCCCTCCCAAACAATATCTTGGCCTAACTTTGATTGCTAAAGGCCTACCCAAAGAGGAAGGTCTTACAGCTCTTCTGAAAGATGTCCAGGCTCAAGCATTGTTGGGTCTCAAAAGGGAGTGAGATCCACAGCTGAGGAGCAAATGATGAAAATAACCTCCCATGCATTTTTGCCAAGGGGACTTTGGCACCTTGATGGTATTTGCAGGAGGTCGCTCTTGGCTGACCTTAAGAATTGCAATGGGACATATGGGAGAAAGTGGTCTCTTAGGTGTCTAGGACTCATACCATTGAGGGCCTTATAGATCAAAACCAGCACCCTGAATTGTGCCAAGGAAGTTATTGGGAGCTAGTGAAGACTGAAACCCTGGAGTTATGTCCAAAGGCAGGCCACTGCAGTCTGCTCCAGCTGGTCTTCACTGGCAACCCTATGTAGAGTGCACTGCAGTTCACTTAGATCTAAAGTTAGATGGGGAGACAGAAAGATATTCCAGGTCCAACTTGGGCATGTGTAAAGAGTATACACATTCTTCAACCTGCATAAATGAAGGCATACAAAGAGGTTAAGAAATAAGGCAGATTGTCTGCTATAGACCTGTCACAAGACTTCAGCATCTAATGAAACATCTAACACAGCATCTTACATTTCCAGCGTCCATCAATGGAAAATGCAGCAATTTAGTTACACATTACATAACAGATGCAGAAAACGAGTGACAAAACCAGGTTTACACTTAAATGATTAAATTCTTCTTTTCTCGCCTACCTCATGCTCTGTAGGAACGTTTCTAAATGTGGGCAAGCTACTTTAGCTTTGCAAATGCAATACAGTAATGTCATATTAACTTGTCTATTGTGAAAAGCAGATTGCTAAGGATATGTATTTATGATACTAAAAATGCTTTAAGCAAAAGTAGACAGGTTCAATGTGCAAACATGTGGAGACTTCAAAATCCGTGTAAAATTAATAGCCAGAAGTAAACAGCCAGTGTGTGTCTGAACTATTCACTGGGATTCATGCTTCAAAAAGAAACGGTGAGAGCTGGGCTGTGGCAACAAGTGTGTGTGTCTATTTGGGAGGGGGGCCTTCCACAAAAATGGAGGTTGGGTAAGAGGAAGGTTAGGTAGAAGGGATATTGCTAAAAAAAAAAGAGAGATGCTTTTATAGAAAAAAATAGCTTAAATGTTATTACAGTAAAAAGACTAAACACCTCTATTTAAAATACAAAAATAAATTATTTTAAAGAACTTAAAATGGTCATTGCTTGTAGCACACAAAGAAAGCACATACATCACTAAATAAATACATTTTCTTTCCATTAAAAATATTGATTACAGGCCTAAACCTATAGTGTACACAAAAAAACCAGGGTTTACAATAAAAAAGACTAATTAATTACTTTTCATTTGTTTTAAAATATATCCCTGGGGAAATACAAAGAGCATGCATTCTTGAAATAATATAAGTAAATGAAAGACTAAAAAGAGATGATACACAAGCCAGAATGCGTCCGTTGTATTTCTCTTACAAGGCTTCAAACACAATATGTATCTGCAGTGGCAGACAATATGTGACTTTGGAGGCTTTTGAAATAAAATGTTGTGTGGATTACTAGTATTAGTTCTTAACTGAAGGAGAAATGTCTTTAAAGAAAAAAAAATGAAAGTTCGGTAGAACATCCTTGTGAAAATGAGGCTTTATATTTCAGGATAAAGTAAACTCCTTTGTAAAGCATGGTGTTTAAAAGCCTGGTTTAAGCCAGTCTGATTTTCCTTAATTTTATAGCATATAAAGCTTTATGTAAACTACAACAAAAGCAAAGCCACAAATAGACACACAGGCCCCTTAACTCCCTCCCAACTTTTTCCATTCTCTTTTTGCATCGCAAATCCCAGTAAATACTGTACAGACACCTTGGCTGCTTGTGTCTATCTATTTATTTTATACAGATAGAAAAACACCTCTTATAAAAGGCAGTACATTTTGTGTACCTAATATGTGGCTACCTGTTTTTCACACCTGAAGAGTTTATAATGTATTGATGAATGATGTTGGCAACATGAAAGTAACTTGCCTACCTTTAGTATTTTAGAAATGATATTAGAAATATATCTTAGAAATTATACAGAAATGTTCTCAGCGTGGGAGGAACAGGAGAAATAAGAATTTAATCGTTTACGTGTAAAATTGGTTTCCCCACTTATTTTCTGAAGTGTGTTATGCAACTTCTGACTAACCCACTGCATCGCAAGCCAGGAGAAACTGGGAGTGTGACACATAGTAGTAGATAGTCCATATATTTTTAAATGGTATATATGTGTGTGTCCATGTGTGTGCATTCACAAAAACTGCTTGATGTAATTATTAAAAAAGCATGTGCTTTTCTGTGGGCTACTAAAGCCACAGTGATATTGTTTTTTACGGGTTTTTTTACAGCTTTGTGTAGTTTAAGGTACAGCCAGGAAACATATTCAAAGTGCCTCAAAGTTGCCTTTTGAACCAGTGCTGACCCCTTGCTCTACATAAAGTACCCAGGATTTTCTGATCCCCTTTACTACTTAAACCGTTGATAAGACAGCTCACAGCTCCTTATCCTGGAGGCCATCCACTTTCATACAGGTAAGTAATGTGCTCCTGTTTATCTGGGTTTTGCAGGGCTTACACACTGCCCTAAAGGATACAAGACCCCCTTTCCCTGCAGTTCACAACCCTTTGGAGTTTAATCACGTTGCTTGCTATATGGGAGTCCTGTTCAGCCCAGCAGAGCTTCTTTTCCAAAATACCTATTAGTTCCTTTAGACCAGGAGAGGCCAAACCTGCGGCACGAGTCCCAAAAGTGGCCTGGGCAGCCTGTGTGTGGGACCCTCGGGAGACCAAGGAGGAGACCGGCAGCACGGAAGCAGATAGGGCAGGGAGCGGAAAGCAGAGCAGGAGAGCACAAGGCAAGAAGCAGAGGAGGAGATTGCGCAGCAAGCACAGAATATGGAGCAGAAAGCAGAGCAACAGATTGGGCCAGAGAAAAGGGATCATAGTAGCACGTGGGAAGGCCGAGGGGCTAGTTTGTGGCATACCTGCTGTAAAAGTTGTTCAGGATCACATGTACACTTTGCATGGGCCTTAATCCTTTGTTAGAAAACCTATTCTGTGTGTTTTAAGCCCCCGTGGCTATTTTTAATCATAGGACAAGACCAGGACTTGGCTTGATTTTAACCCAAAGGCTGTATGTCCTCTACGCTTTTGTAAACAGTTCAGCTTTTCTCCCCTTCTGAGTAGTCACCTCTTTCCTCCAGGTGACAAAACAGGTGTTCCATAAAATATATACCTTTTTTTATTTTAGGAGCCTTAAATTACCAGAGTCTTCCCTCTCCCCCCTCACCGTCTTGTAAGCCCCTGTTTTAGTATAAGGCCTTCCTATACCTCCTCCTCCTCCACTTAGCTTCTGGTAGGGACATGCATGGAGTGATTGCATTTAATCTTAGGGTGAAATGAAATCAGGAGCTGCGCGTAAGTGTCTAAAACCTGCAGTTATTCAGCTGTGCACGTGCCATTTAAATATAGCAAGTGAAATGACTGTGTTCTAAGCTGCACTCACATACATATCCCTATATAAAGTGCAAAGCCTTATGTTTCAGGGATGTATCTGGTAGCCGTGTTGGTCTGAGACAAAAGCAATGCAAAACTCCAGAACTCTTGGTTCAGAGATGAGACCTTTTCTTGGACCAGCTAAGAAATCACAAATATATATATATATATGCCAGCTTTGTAGCATACACGCCCTTCGTCAGGCTCAGGGAAAATTAAAGATGGTAAAAAGTCCCCATACGTAGAAAATAAAGTTCATTTTTGCACAGAGGCAGCGGAAGGTGGAAATCTGAAGTCCTAGGAGACCACGTACAGAGAACAAAAGAGAGACTGTAGGCCCCTGAAATTGCAGGGAATGAGATGACATACACCCAGGTGAGTCAAACAGGTTGATTATGTCCAAGGCCCCAAAATAAGGCAGAAAATCTGGCTCCAGCCAGTATGTCCTGGGGAAAATTCCTTGCCTACCCCAGAGCTGATGACTAGTTTCACACCCTGCATGTGAGCAGGACACACCTTGCATCTAAGAAATTGGATTTTAACCTTACAACCCTTGTGTTCCCCTTCCTGGGAAATTTAACATCTCTCTAGTCAACTTGGCAGGATACACGACTGCCAGCTCTGCACCAAGGTACTGAAGCTTTTCCCACTGACCCGTGAAGGTAGGGGTTGAAAAAGGAGACTAACCAGCTACATCTGTCCTGGTTCTGAGAACGCTGCTGAAAAATAATCCCTGCCTACCCGCTCCTATCCTGCATGCCCTAGACCTGGAAATGAATCGGCGAGGACGCTCTGGGCATTCCCCCTCCTTGTCTCCCAACGCAGCTGCTGTCATGCATGTGATATGAGAGAGGTCTCAAGATTGGCAGCAGGGGCGCGTTCCTGAACTGCCCTCACTCTCACATTTCCAGGTTTGGGCAGAATATGTGGGAAAACTCACCAGTGGTATAAAGCCCTTGAGGGCATATCCACTGATTCCCGGACTCCAAGGCCCAGCTGGGTCCTTGATCCATATCCTTTATCTGTCAGAATATGACAGGTAAAGGATCTGTCCTTAAAGGATCAGCCTATTGAGTTCCCCGCGCAGTTGGGGGAATTCTAAGGGGACTTTGCTGCTAGTCGCTGAGATGTCCAGGAAAGGTCTTTGGGTTTGTGTAGATGACACAGGGGCCCTAAATTGAAGTGGTGAGTTTTTAAAAACACCGCTTCAATTTAGGGCCCTTTAAACCCCCATGTTGTGCATGCACCTGTGCACTTACCTGCCTCTCTGGCAAGGAGGGGAGGGTGAGCTCCCGGCTGGTGGAGCGGTCCCTGGGCTGCAGGGGAGAGCTGGTGCTTCTATCCACAGTAGCAGCACCCGCCTGCAGGCACCTGGCTTGAGCAGTCCCAGGAGGGAAGCACCGGGCCCCCACACAGCTCGGGTGGGCAGCCAGGCTCCAAGGAGAAGGAAAAAAAAAAACCATCAGGCTCGCCACTATTTTTTTTTCTTGGGTTGCGCCTGCCTTCCCAGTCCACTGCCAGGCTGCCTGCACGGGCTTCCTGCAGAGCCCCTCAGCTGCACGGAGCCCGGTGCGTGGCCCCAAGTCATTTACACTGCCAAATTTGCTACAGCGGCTGGAATTACTTACTGCTCAGTACGCTGCCAATGTGTGCAAACACCAACACCTTTACAGCAATGCAAAAGCATTTAACCCACTTGAAAATGTTGCGCGCACATGCCCCTCATTTCATCTACACTGCCTTTGATGCTGAGGCCACTGTTGATAATAACGCTTTTTTCATATATACCACACCTGTATATGAGTAGCTCATCCGGTTTCCAGTGAAACAAGTTGGTTTGTAATGGATATCCATCAGTGCCACACTTTAACTTTAATCCCAAAATATCCATGGTCCTGTGAATCTGAATTGCCTACAGTTCTGTATCAGGTAAGGGTCCAATGCAAAATATCACTTCCCCTCCCCTTTTATCCAGTCTGACCTTATGGAACAAGTTGTAAATACCAATTTGGTTGTAAAGCGGATGATGATAGACTAGTTTCTGGGACCACAGATGACAGGACAAGGAGAAATGGCCTTAAATTGTATCAAGGAGATCATAGGTTGTGTATTAGGAAGAACTTGCTCACTATGAGAGGGGTTAAGCATTGAAACAGGCTGCCTACAGAGGTTGAGGGATGTCTATCCTTGGAAGCTTTCAAGACCAGGTTAGACAGTCACTTGTCTGGACTGGTTTAATCAGGGATGGTCCTGCCGGGCACAAGAGGTTGGACTACATGACCTCGTGAGGGCCCCTCCAGCCCTACTTTTCTATGAATCTGTGATTTTAGCATTAAACACATCAAGTTTCAGTAATGCTAGCCATCTCATATTTCGTGCGATACATGATCATCTCTAACTCCTTTTGGTTATTAACTAGGCTCCTAAAATTCATATACAGACATAAAAAGTAACTAGGAACAATGACTACAAACTGATGGAGAGCAGATTTAAGTTGGACATCAAGAAGAAATTCTTCGTGGTAAGGGTTGCCAGAATATGGAACAGGCTCCCAAGGGAGGTGGCACTCTCTCCTACCCTGGGGGTCTTCAAGAGGAGACTGGACAAGCACCTGGCTGGGGTCGTCTGACCCCAGCGCTCTTTCCTGCCCAGGGCAGAGGGTCGGACTCGATGACCTATTGAGGTCCCTTCTGATCCTACCACCTATGATTCTATGAAAAAAGTGTTCCTTACATACCCCTCTGGTCTTGGATTTTCATATGCACGTCACCTTGGCATTGGTTTACATAATTGGGTATATCTACCATGATGGCCCAGTATCACATTCTGTTTTCTTAGTTAGTTTAAAGTTCGAGGTACCCTAGCTAATCCATCACCCAGGGTATTGTTACCCATAGTACTGAGAAGGACTACCAGACACATACAAGTGCCCACTTCCATAGGTAGTGTCCCAGTGCTCTACAGAAGTGTTTTTCTATCACATCACTTATTAAACTACTCCTCACCTCCATTAACCTCCACCTTCTTTCTTCTCAGACAAAGGGAACAAGAAGGATTTCCAAGAAGGCAACCTGGATATTTCCTGAGGTCTTCGTGGCTCTGTGCAATGGTGCCTGAGGCAGCAGCATTGGTGTCAATGTAGATCAGTGCCAAAAGAGTCTGTCCTGCTGATCGCAGAAGCCTGCTCCGTCTTGTAGTCATGTTCTTCACCTTCATCGCTTGAAGGCATCAAAACTGCCCTGTTGTTCTTCCGTCCCTTGCAGCATGCCCTTATTCACTTCTGGCAGCATAGAGTCACCAGTGAGGATTGTCCATCTTCCTAGGATGTTTGCCTGGGCTTATCCAAGGTCTGTCTGGTTTGAGCTGAACAGCCATGCTTAATTTGGTAAGTCGTTTCCTCTGGTTGGCTCTTTTAGATTACTCTTTACAAACACCATAGCCTTTGGTAGGAATCTGATCATTCAGTTCTATTTTTGAGTGTAACTGGTTTTCTTTGTTTCCTAGTCTCCCTTTGTCAGTGGATTTTTTGTCTTCCCTAGACGACTTGGAAGCAGTAGTGAATGATTCTGGGTGTCCAAGAAATCTTTATTATCCCTAATCTTTTGCAAGGGAGCCAGCTGTTCCTCAGAGTCAGGAACCTTTGGGCTACCGTTGATTCTTCATAGAGATGAAGTGAGATCCCTTAGCCCAAGTACAACTTATTGAGGCGTGATGCTGGAACTGCTGGGTTAAATTATGTGGCTTACATTAGCAGATGATAGTAGCCTGCTCTGGCCTTAAAATCTATGGAACAAAGGCAAATTAATGGAGATTGCCAGCACTTTAATAATAAATGTCCTTTACAGTAACATGTATTTTCAGCCTAGACAGTGGTGGGCATAGTTTGGTCTAAGCTGTGCAGACAGCACATACACAGCCAATTACCGACATTCTCAATATCTTTGGCAGGAGCGCAGGGGTAATATTTCCCCTAGGATAGCATGTTCTTGAACAGTTTCTCCAGTGTGTTTTGCACACATGTGCTTCCCATCAGTGGCAGGCCTGAATGTCTTACACTGAGCACTTATTTATGGTGTTTACAGTGGCCCATACAAGAAAAACCCTGTTCTCCAATTATGGTTTGGCGTCTTTCTGTCCTCCTCATGCTGAATCAGGACTGTGTATATTGCACGGCGTTCAAAGCTCCAATCAATATAAAGCCATAGGGCAACAACTAATATTTGCCATCTCTGAGAACTGGGTAATTCTGCCTCCTGTAAAAGATAATTTTTTTTTAAGCATCATGAAAAATAAGAAACACGGGGGTGACCTTCTTGCATGAACCAGATTGCACAGCATTTCTAGCTGCAGGGGATCTGCTGATAGTGACTTTTATGACCGTAGACTTGTCAGTGTCCCACCAATGACACCTTGGGCCAGATCCTATTTTGCCTCAAAGACATCTAAGTGACACTTCCACGGGTCGCATGGCTAAGTGCTACCTTGCTGTGAAGCATCTCTTAGTCTCTGCTTTTTCCAGCCTACTGTGCCTGGGACGCACTCTGCTTAGATATATAGTCCTCTACTTTCAGTGGAGAGCTAATGTATCCCAAGAAATTCAGTCTCCTTTGCTCTGCAAAATCCCACAGGGCCCCCATTCATTTCAATCACCAATATTTAAACACTTCCTGTAAAGGATCCTTTGTTGTCAGGAAGCACTTAACTCTCCATTCATTTCAGTGGGGAATTTAACCTGTGTGAAGATGCCTCTACAGAGTGCCACTCTCTTCTTAGAAGGACTCATGGCTTGAACAGCGAGATGTCTAAAGGAACAGCTACAGCTACCTAATAAACACCATTAAACTCATTGTAAATCACCTCCTTCATAAATAGACTAGTAATGAGAGACCCTGGGGGGAGCTAGGGGTCTGAGCTTACATTTCCTGTGTCCTAACAGAGGTATTAACAGAAGTCAGTTATTCCTTTCCAAGCTGAAGGGGCCCAGCCTGTTCAGTCTTTCCTGATTTAGAAGTTATTCCATATCCATACTTGTCTTTGTTGTCCTTCTCTATCCCTTTTCTAGTTCTGCTATATCCTTTTAGAGATAGGGAGACCAGAGTGTGGGTGGTATCCAAGATGTGCATGCATCATGGATTTATATGATGCCATAATGCTGCTTTCTCTTTTGTTTTCCCTTCCTGTTTTTGATTATCCCAAACATTGTATGTGCTTCGCTTATCACTGCCGCACATTGAGCCGACATTTTAGAGCTTTCCCCAATGACTGCAAGGTCACTTTCCTGAGTGGTGATGGCTAATTCAGAGTCCATCACCAAGTATGTATAAATAGGGTTATTTTTTCCCCATGTGGACTACTTGGCCCTTATCAATGTTAACAGGGCTGGATAATGCTGGATATTATACACACATGAGCTTCCTTGTTGTGAAAGGAGCATTACAGAAATGGTAAGGTTGCCTACTAACAATCTGAAGTCACTTACTCAGTGACTATTTAATGCCAAATGCATCATGTGCACTGCTGCAAATCTGGAGTAGCATCATCATAAGTCATTCCTCCAGAATTATATCATTATAAGTAACTATTAGATTCTGGTCTAAACTATGATAACAGGGGCAGGTTCCAGCCAAGTGGCCCTGGGCAATCCCAATTTGATAGGCAAATTAGAACTGTGCCTACTAGCAGTTAGCCACTCACTACAGGTGCACCTACATCAGTGCTGAGGCTGAGAAAGGTCTAAAACCCAGATTGACCATATTTCAGTCAAGTGACTTAAAAGCTAAACTAATCCAAGATGATGGAAGACTCTCCCTAACACTGAAGTCAATGATCCTGCCTATCAAATTAACACACTGCTTCAGATAGACTTCCCCTTACTTAGGTCCTGAATCCAAAGAGGAGCTCTCTCCTCCTAGCCATCAGAATCAAGATGGATCACAACAGCGGGTGTTAGTCTGTACTGAAGCTCTTCATTGAAAGTATGGGAGAGCTATGTGCCTCCTGGGTAATATAGGTTGCAGCTGTCCATTAAAACATTGGCAAGCCCAACGACTCTGCAGGGTGCAGTTGGATCTGCCTCTGAAGACACAACAAGGATCCCCAGTGAGAGAACAGGTAAGCTGTGCGCCTCCACGAGTGACTCCCTTGAGCGTGGCTGCTTGAGCTTGGAACGAAGGGCAGTTAAACTGGACCCATCTCAGAGGCAAAATTGGATCTTGATCCATATGTTTTCTCCTTGGAAAGGAACAACATGTTCCTAGATAACCTCTGCCTTCATATGACGTCTGGATCCTATTCTGTTTTCTAATGAGGACCACTCACAAATCATAATTAGAGAAACCAAGACACATCTCAATGGGAATCGGAAAGAACCTCATGTTGCCACTTGTCCTTGTGGAAGGAAAAGTCATTTTCATGAGCATCAGCTTTGGAGACTTTCCAGAGGAAGCATCATTTGTGTATATTGGGTTTTGTTCAAATTCCAGATGATATAGAGAATCCTGATTACGTATAAGACTTAGTATATTCACGTTTGGAAGAGAAGCTTGCCTGTTGAACCATGAATCAGAAAGACTATCTGAACCAAAACACCAGGGAAAGTAAACATCGTTGTAGCCCATGCGTGGACTTGCTTTACTTTTGCTGTTCAAACCCCGCAGGAAAGAAAGGCTATTTTTAATAAATAAAATAAGAGAATAAAATATTCTCCTTCCTGATATCCATGAAGGTAGACTCTGCAGTTCTTCCTTCCATGTGGGCTACTAGTTCCAGGAAGATATGGAGCAGCGTGACACAGTCATAAATCATCTATGTTTGCAAAACCATACACTTCTAACCTGAGACGGGAAGACAGACCATAATAGATAAGATAACATTGTTCTTATGCGTGATTTTTATTGTTATGCATTACCATTAGAAGTTGTGCTGTGGGTCCACTCTCATCAAAGGTTCGGCATCTTTCCCATACTGTGACTCCAAGTACAACAGAGAAGACATGTTTCGAGATTTCCCTACCATGAGTTTCTGGTTGCCTTCTACCATGGAAGGGAGAGTGACCATCCCCTCCTGGCTGACCGCATGTGCTGTCGGTACCACTCAGCATATTACTGGAGATAAGACGAGGCCTGAGAGGGTCTCTGAAATGAATTCTGCCAGCATTGTTCCTGGTGAGCCCCCTACACAATGTAGATCAGCTAAATCATCCCAAGAGACGGGGTCTTGTTCTACTTCTCCATGCTTTCCCCTTTGTTGGTCAGATGGCTTTGTCTGTGCCTGGTTCTTTTTTAATATAGTTGGATGGATTAGGCACTGCCATCTCTTATGAGGAAAAAGAAAAACAGCAGCAAAGTTTCTTACTTCCCTCCCCACTAGCTATCTGCACTGAGCCCCAGCCAGAACGTGGCCACTTGGTGGCATGCTTTGCAATACGATGAAAGGCATCTCACACTAATCTCATCTCGCAGTGGCAGCAACAAAGAGATTCATTTGCTTTTCCTCTTCCTTGACTTTGGGACTGGAGGTAAGTAAAGAAGCTAAAGTAATCAAGCAGGAGGTGCTTTTGGCATTGCTGCTTCAAATTACAGGCTAAAGGATATGGACAAATGAAGGGATTGTGCTGAACTAAAAGGAGGAAGGAGGCTTAATACACATCAGCTGCTGTAGGGTAACTGTACTGTGTGGGCACGTCTACATGTGCATTAATGCTCTGGGGTTACTGCGCACTAAATTGAATACCTGTAATAACAGGTACTAACTCAATGCGCAGTAACTGGCACTACTGGCACATGCCTTTTAAGTGGCGCAAATGCACAATTGACTAATTTGGCTGTCCATTAGCGTGCTAGCACGACTTTCACCGTGAAACACTAATGCACAGCAGAATTAGTCTACCGCGCATTTAGCGGCTCTTGTAGACACACCCTGTCTGCTCTGAACTGCAGTAAATTAAAGACAAGCTGTAACAATTTAGCGGCTGTTTCATTCAGGGGGAAAATGTCCCCGGTTAGAGCAGATACACAAACCAGTCACTCCAGTTCAGCTGACGTGTGATAAATTCCCTATCTCCCTGGAATAATTTGTCCATGTGCCCACACCAGAAGCTCCCATTGGTAGTGGAAGGAACAGCATTACGTACAGACATTTCATCCACGAGGACACTCCTGCTTCCCTTAAGGCAGTTCTCGCTCTGGTGGACTCTCAGGGACACAGCAAACCTTCATCTTTGCTGTTAGTGGGACACTGTGATTTTCCATTCCCATCATCCAGTCCAGCCCTGGGGGTCTCGCATTCTTCTCTTTTGCTTTTATATAACAAGAATGTCATGTATTAAGATCAAGAGACTGCAGACTACATGCTGAGATGGTTCATCTGTCTGGTTTCTTTGCCTCGCAGGTTGTTTTGATATGGTTGGTACGGTATAGAGAGAAGACAACTTTATTCCCTCCTGCTTGTCCTCACTGTACTACCAAAGAGGAGACAAAACCCTGCTCCTTTTGACTTTTGTTTGTAAAAAGTGATTGTTACTATGGCCCCATAGCATAAATTTAGACAATAGGAAGGTTCATTTGATGAAAGGAGAGTTGTGAGGCCTGTATTAAGTGAGAGGCGAGACAAGGTAAACTAATACACCTTCTGCCGTTAAAATCTGAGACATGTAATGAATCTGGGAGACATTCTTGAAGTTCTAGGTCTGCTTCTCCTGACTAATGATCTCTCTCAAAGGAAGCCAATTTTGATCTTATTTCTGCAACTTGGCTTTTTTTCTCTGCCAGTTAGGCTACTTTGTTTACATTGTAAGAGCAAGCAAAGCAGCCCATGCGGTAGTCAAACACCTGGGCCCAATTTCAAATGATAGCCTATAGTGAAACTCTCCATATCCTGTCCCTAATCCCCTGAGCCATCCAGACCCCTGTGGCATAAATATGTTGACTATGTGACTGTAATGTTTCCTTCCAGAGGCTTCCTCTCTTTGTACGTTAACAATGTCTGTGATACCCCAAATGTACAGCATCTTACAAAGATGGGTTGTGATTTGCTTCAGAGGTATAGGTTGTAGCCGTGTTGGTCGACGGACATAGACAGGCAAGGTTCTTTGGGTAAATCCAATATCTTTTATGTATGCAATAAATGCCTTTTATGCAAATAATAATAATAATAATAGTAATAATATATTTTATGTATAATTATTTTATATAAAAGATACTGTGATTTGCTTGGCATCTTTTCTTGAAGTGAACTCCTATGGGTCTCATTTTATTAGTACTCCATTAAGGTCTGAAACAACAGGGATTTTCTGTATCATATAATCTCATTTCAACCCGAGTAATACTTAGCCCTCACAACCTAGCAGGGAATTAGAAAAGAATGGAGGTCTCTGGGAGCATGAAGTACCCTACTGTATTGGGTCTTTGGAAGTATGAGGTACCCTACTGTACAGGGAAGTATGAAGTGCCCTACTGCATTGGGTGCTAACTCAATAATAACATGTGAAGTAGGAATATAGGATTTGGTAGGAACCTCTGGGGCTATGAAGGCTAGTTCTCTGCTGTCACAAGCATGTACAACCTATTATCCATTCCTGAATTTTTCAAAGTCCCTGCAAAAAGTACTTAGGTTTCTTGCTCTCATGATTCCAACTGGAAGGTTATTCCAAAACGCCACTCCTCTAATGATGCCAAAACTTCTTCTCCTTTTCAGCCCAGTTTCATCCGTGACCAGGTCAAACCCATTTATTCTTGGGCTAACATCTTCCTTCAGCTAAATACCTTCCCACTGTTCACTTCCCTCCTTACCTTGATTGAGAGCGAGTATTTTTCCCTTCTAGCCTTTGCTTGGCAAAGCTAAACAAGCCAAGCTCATTGAGTCTTTTCTCATAAGACAAGCTCCTCACTGGAAACAGAAATGCTATTGCAAGGAATCTCATACGTTAGCAAAGAGCTCAGAAGTTTGTGGTAGTGAGTTCGATGCAAATGAATTGCAGTCTGTCCCTAAGTGATGTCTGTCCAGCCATCTGTCCTGCCTAGCAAAATAATATCTAATTTCCAATAGTGGTACACATTCTGCAACAGATATTATAGGAAATTAAATCTGTCTTCCCATCCTTGTTTTCCCCATCACCAGGTGATACCAGATGAAATACATTCATGGATAGAAGGAAGCTAGAAAAGCCAATGCATATAAAACCTTAAACAGCTTTCTACTCTCTCCACCCAGTAACTGTCAGATTTGGTGGAGGGGAAGACAAATGCATCCTAGCTGACGCCTATCAGTCTTCCTGCTATCAGGTTAAAGCTGGGGCTCTTTGGCTCTTTTAACAGGAGATCAAAATATAGGCTCATTGTAACCCTTCCTGACCTTCAGCATTATGAGTCTGCAAAACTGTATTGCCTCGCATCGCACTGTATGAGACCCAGGCCTGGACCCTTACCCAGAGGAATCATTCTATTAACTACTATTAATACAAGAAAGAGACACCAGAGCAGGCCCTTAATGACTAAATATACTTTAGGAAATGTGTGATGCTGATGGCAAGAAAGCTCTAGGGACTCCTTTCCAGGAGCCATACTGACATTTCTGATGTATTACTTTTGTATGTGTACTTAGCATTGTCTTAGGAACACTATCAAAGGGTGTGAAACACTGCCACCATCAAGGGCTCTTAGCTGTTCAACTGAAACAAATGTTTTCTAGCCATTCAAGCATCCAGAATAAGCTATCCAGCAACCTACAGCATATTCTTCCAAACTCTCTACAGCTGCAGAGTTCAAAGAAGGAAAGAAAAGTAATAGAAGAGAGAATTGTTTCATAAACGTCCCAAAACAGGTCCTCTGTTGGACTAGATTGTCATGGTTACAATACAAGTCACCCACCACTAGATGAATCAGATCAGTCCGAGGGACTTGAGTTTTTCCTTTACCCAAAATGCCATAAATAAATATCAGGAAAAGTATTGTTCTTCTTTTGAGAAGCCTGCAATGCCTCCCGCCAACAGCTGGCAAATTCTGCTGAGCAGAGACTTCAGAGCAAATGGGTTGGGAAGCAAATAGCAACATATAAAAGTAATTACTTTCACAGAGGATGCTAATCTGGGAAACGCTGCAAGAACTGCTGAGGACGGAGATGTAATGAAATGGGGAACTACTGAAAAGCGGTTAGAAAGATGAACAGGAAATGACAACACTAAGCTTCAACCTGGCAACATGCTAGCTGAGACGGCTGGGGAAAAATAAGGCCACATTCCTTCTAAAATGGGAAAGAGAGACTCCAAAAGCAGTAATTCTGGAAGGAGTGGCAGCAAGCTGTGATGATTTAGTTTACAGGAACAAAAAGCCATGCAAGCCTATGTTATGTCAGAGAACAGGGAGAAGAGAGCTCGTCGCTAGAGTGCTGGCTAACAACACAACTTAAGATTCAGCTTCACTCCTCCTGCCAT
>NW_017729004.1:8938585-8943100 GCF_001723915.1 Gavialis gangeticus
TATAAATAAGGCCACATTCCTTCTAAAATGGGAAAGAGAGACTCCAAAAGCAGTAATTCTGGAAGGAGTGGCAGCAAGCTGTGATGATTTAGTTTACAGGAACAAAAAGCCATGCAAGCCTATGTTATGTCAGAGAACAGGGAGAAGAGAGCTCGTCGCTAGAGTGCTGGCTAACAACACAACTTAAGATTCAGCTTCACTCCTCCTGCCATCGTGTAGTTCAAGGGAGAGTGAACACGCTTCACATTGCTGTTCCAGCGGCACAGACGGATGGGCCTGGCAGCCCAGTAGATAAGTCCCCCACTTCGTTACTGGTTCCACCATTCGCAGCAATGCATCCTCTCCATGACCACCCACACATCTCTAGGACAAAGCACAGCTCAAGTTGATTTTAATATGTGTGCAGGAGTCAGGTTAAGGGTAACACTTGAGTTATACCTTGAGCTAAAAACACAGTGGATGTGTCTACACGTGCTATTCATGTGAATGAATACAATCCAATGCAGCTTTTGCTCCCAGGCACCACGTTTGAATGGAAACATTCATAGATGCTAGGGACCTCAGTAGATCATTAAGTCTGACCCCACTGAGCCGGGTCAGAGCAGCCCTGGCTGGCAGAGGGTCCGGGGGTCAGCATGGGGCTGCTCTGACCCAGCTCAACATGCTGTGGAGGGGCTGTCTGGGGCTTGAGGGGGCTCCGGTGCGGGGCTAGTGAGCAGGTAGCCCCTGCACTGAAGCATCCACGTGCCCCAGCCAGTCCCATTAGCATCTACACAGGTATTGCGGCACACTAAATAATGCTGCCATAGGATAGTACTTGTATTATTATTGTAGTATTATTATTATTATAGTCAACCAAAGCTTCTGCTAAATTACTTTACGGTGGGCTCCTTCAAGACTGGGAAGTGCTTTATGCCGAATTCCTTAGATGGAAACCTTTGATCTGTCTGAAGCAGCATGCAGTAACACAGGGCCAAATCCACTCCTGGTACAAGGGGCTGAATTGACTTCATTGACATCTACATCTGCTTATGCCCATAAAATTAAGTACTAACCTATGGTGGACTTTATTAGTGTGCTGTGGCCTAATAGGGCCACATGTGTAAATGCTGAGACTTTACCGCGGAGCTAATTAAGCAACTCTGCAGTAAACGCCTCGTGTAGATGCGCCCAGTAAAGACCAGCCATAAATTAATTCCTCACACTGGAAGCTGTGCCAGAGCTCACACCTGGCTCTTGATCGCTTTTGATCCATGTGCTCCTGCTACATCCACGCTGCGCCCCAGGCATGTGATAGTGCAACCCTGAACAAGCGCCCAGAGACACTTTGAGGCCCTCTACTTCAGTTGGTCATATTGCCATGTACTCAAAGTTGCCCAAAGCTGCATGGCTTCAGCATATTTGTTTCTTGGTGGCTCACCCAGGGAAGCATGGAGGCATTGAATACAACCTCTTCGAGTCTACACAGGATCATTCCTGTGATTTCATTATCTTCCTTACTGCATTTCCTATGATCAAGCCCTTACATTTGTTGACCTGCAATACAGACTACTGGTTCTTGTCTTTGTTTTTATATTCCCTAGCTGGACTGCACCCTTAGCATACGTCGTGCAAATCGCCACGTGACAACATGTGTTTCTATAGGGCACTTCCAGTTTGACAGATGTTCCAAGCACTCAATTCCTCACAAATTTGTCTTCTGGACAAACGATTGGCAATATTTTTTTTTTTAAAACGTGTGATATTAATGTTATCTTCAGGATTCGGTAATTTTGGGGCTATCTGCTGATTTTGAAGATACATTATCAGAAAAAAAACAACCCCTTCCTAACACCGAGATCCATTAGATAATGTGGTATTGTCCTCAGGGAAATGCTAAAAGCATCTTTGCTTGCATCTCTTAACAACAGCTTCATCAAAATGCTTGCAAATTGACACTGAGGAATATTTTTTTATTGGGAAGGAATCAGGCCGGATGATCTAATACCGAGTCTTTTCCATCTCTAGCATGTGCCATTTTGTCAGACTCGGCATCCCAAGAAATTCCCCGGGGATGATGCCAGGCATTTTACGCAGTTCCTACTAGGTTGGGTATTCAGAAAGGACAGTTGAGTTCATCCTGTAGTTCAAACAGTAGCTTAAATTTCCCTCCTCCAATTAGCACAGGCATTGCATCTAACCAATGAAATCACCCTCCTTTTCATGCCATCGCTGGATTCAATGATGGGTGACTTGTAACAACTTTAGCCAAGTAACCTGTTCTGAGAAAGCTTCCTCCACCCCAAAGGACTAACATAATACTGGGTCTTCATTGCGTTCCTCCTATCACAGCACAAAGGAAAAGCACGCACGCAAAAATGCATCCCCTCTCAGCCCAACAAAGGGATTTTTTAAACCCGAAAGCTTGCTAAAAAAATATTTCCCAACTATTTAAATTGGTCTAATAAAAGATACCAGATTCACCCAAAGAACCTTGTCTGCCTGTGTCCTTAGACCAACACGGCTACAACCTACTCCCGGCTCTCATACACGCTCCGTCAAGAAACTGGTGTTTGGCATGGCCTGCAGCTGGCTGCTTGGGCAGCAGCATAACTGCTCGCTTACGTGGCTGCGTGCAGGTGGCACTGTGTGTGGCTTTTGGCTACAAATCACCTTCTGAGGTTGTTCCAGTGCGTGTACGAAAAAGAAAGGCTGTGAGAGTGGAACAGACCTCAGAGAAAAGTTGTGCTCATTTGAGAGGCTATAATTTCATGTGGAACGGTCAAAGGAAACTGTGCACAGAGGCCGTATTTTTAAACACCGGCATGTCATAAAATAGGGGCTACAGGCACAGGCGTCCTGGGAGTCCTCAGACAGACTCTTCCCCCCGCCCACCCTCCAAATACTATCTAGCTATTAATGCTTCATCAGATGTAAAGATTTGGGAAACTGGCACAAGTGTGAATATTTTAATGAGAAATAAATGCCTTCCTGATGCTTTCCTCCGTACTGCCAATGTTTGTACAACCTATTTTTATTTCCGAGTCGTCAGTGGCTCTCCACAGGCAAAATTTGTCTCCTATTGAAGGCAGAGAAAAGACGCCTGCTTGCTTCAGTATGAGCTGAAGGAGTTTTCTGTTCTGTAGGGATGGGCATTGTCAGTAAAACAGCAGACATGAAGACAGGGGTGTAGGTTGTAGCAGTGTTGGTCTAAGGACATAGGCAGGCACGGTTCTTTGGGTAAATCTGATGTTTTTTATTAGACCAACTAAACAGTTGGAAAGATTTTTCGTAGCAAGCTGAAACCCAGAGGTAGCAACTCCGCTTTTTGGTTGAGGCGACAAAAGTTAGTCTTATGTAAAGCAGGCAAAGCTTCCAGGAGACCAGCAGGAGGGCAGGACTAGCTTGATTTTGGCAGGCAGGTTTGCATCTCCTTTAATCCTCTCTTTCCTTCTATGCAGCCCGTGCTGGAGACAGATCTAGTCACTGATCTCTCAAAACCTGCGCAACATGAGCAGCCAAAAGGATTTACTCAAGAGAGTGAAGGGCATGATGCTTCTTTACTCCACTCCCCTTGGTGATAACATGCTCAGTTTAAGGGTGAGAAATCCCTGAGGGCAGTACTGCATTATCTAATAGATCTCAATGTTAGGAAGTGTGTTTTTTTTTCTCTTCTGTTTGAAGAAGGGAGTTCCTTGATGTATAGTCAACCAAAGCTTCTGCTAAATTGCTTTACGGTGGGCTCCTTCAACACTGGGAGGTGCTTTATGCCAAATTCCTTAGATGGAAACCTTTGTTCTGTCTGAAGCAGCATGCAGCAACACAGGGCCAAATCCACTCCTGGTACAAGGGGCTGAATTGACTTCATTGACATCTACATCTGCTTATGCCAAGGCTAAATTTAGCCCATAAAATTAATTATGCAACTATGTGAACGACAGAGGCTACAGTCCCCAGAAGCAGAATATGATGCCTCCACTAGAGTTGCAGCCTAGCCTGGAAATTTCTAGGTCTTGAATCCAAATCGTGGTACAGTGATGAACTGCTAGAGATGGCAGAGTATGTTTAGGAGACCTTTTTTTAAAAAAAAATGCTTGCAGCAAGTTCTGAGTATTGGTAGAAATTAATTATCACCCGCTCAGATCTCAGGGACGACAGATTCCCCTGGGGCTCACCATCCGCTGCATGTGTTGTAGCCAGGCCCAGGTTCAGTTGCTCAGATGTAAAAAAGAAGAGCAAGCCACTTGAAGAAGCATTTCAAATACACAGAACAAGGATCACTCCAAAAACGCCCTTTTTTTTAACTCCCATCTAGTTTTTGGGCGCCTTTCACCGCCTTCCTCCAAACCCGCCATCTCAGACTCACATGACCCAAGACAGGACACACAAGAAAAACAGCAGTGCCCGAAATGCAATATGAGGTGGGAGCCATTTCTGTAACCTGAACAACATTTCCTACATGCCGCATTTCCCCTTTGATCTTTTTTTTTTTTGCATTGCTCATACCCAATAAACTAAAAAAAAAAAAAACCTACC
>NW_017729004.1:8943213-8945583 GCF_001723915.1 Gavialis gangeticus
ATACCCAATAAACTAAAAAAAAAAAAAACCTACCCCAAAAAGGCAGAACTATGCCTGCACCAGATTAAGTCATATTTAACTGCGCCAGCACCACTTAACCTACACCAGGTTAAGTTATATTTAATTGAACCAACTCACCATATTTTCTGCACCGGGTTAAGTCATTTTGTCCCTTCTTCAATGGCACCAGCACCACTTAAGCTCATCATTGTTAGGTGCAATACACTTGGCTAAGGGAAAATGATCCTTGCACATACATCCTCCCCAATCCTCCAGAAAATGAATGCACATTCAGCACTAAATGGCTGCTGAAGCAAATGGTCAGACACAAGACTGGGAGGCCAGAGATTAGCATTGCTATTCCTAAACCCAGAACCACCTAGCTGTGAGCAGGGGGCCAGTGTGTGGGGGGCTGTATGCACAAATACAGAAAAGAGCTTCTAATCCCATGCCCTGAAAATCTAGGTACCAAAGACAGCGCAACAGAAAAGCAAAAGAGGAAAAAGGAAAACCAAATGAACAGCTTTAAGCAGAAGAAAACAGAACTGCCTGGACTGTATTCCTACCTATGCCATATGCTTCCTCTGTGACCTTAAACACATGATGTAGGAGCTGGCTTTCAGATGCTCGGACTTCCTCGTGCTGTCACTGACCTTACTCCTTTTCCATTTTACTTTCACTGGTCACGGCGGGCTTCCCCATCTCTACAACAGGTCCTCACTCTCTCCTGGTTTTAGTTCCTCCCCCTCTTGCAATACCAAACCTGATATCTCTGTAGCAGAGATGAATTAATTTATGCTGGGGGTGGATAACACATTGGGCCCAAGAGGTTAGATGCCCCACAAGTGGCGGCAGTGGTTCACTTCATCCCAGCCGCTGCTGAAGCTGCTGCATCAGTGCAGCTCTGAAACCCCGGGGGTGGGGGTCACTGCCGCTCACCCCCCACTATTCCCCTACTGTCACCAACAGCAACTAAAAACCCCTGAAGTCAGAGCAGCTGCGTGAGCCCCCTGGTTTCCACGGCCACTGATGCTGTGGCTTGGGCTACTGCAGCAACGAGCCCTGCGGGCTGAATCCAGCCCGTGCAAGCGGATCATCCCATCCACAAGAAGTCCCAAAGGCAGATGGGCCACCTCTGTGGGCCGAATCTGTATGTTAAACACCCCTGCTTTATGTCACTAAAATGCCTGAAGGATTTTAGATGAAAAAAACCACAGATCTGCAATTTTTTTTCAGTGTTATGAACAACCCTGGGCACCTCCATTTGCAGAATCAAAACTTCAGCCATTTCCTTATCATCATACGTGGCAGGAAAGGCTGCACGTGCTGAAGCCTTCCTCCTCCCTTTGTTCACGAGGCTAATTATCCCGCAAAGCGAAGACCTCCGAGCCACACATGTGACGCTGCGTGTGGTGTGGAGGAAGCCTGAGCTGCTCCCTCTCACGTTGTTCTTGTTTTGCGGCGAGAGCGAGGCACTGCGTGTCATCCATGCCGTTAATTTGGCGCCGGTCACAAGCACCCCATTCATTTCCATGAAGTGCTGAACCACACCTCGTGCTTGAGCCTGCCCACACTTTCCAATTTCTGAGCAGCGAAATAAAAAGGAAATCCGGAAGCAAAGAAAGACTTGTCCGCAGCGTCTCCACCTAGTCCTGATACAGAAGAGCAGAAAGTCAGAATAAATTACTTTTAAAAAACATGGACACTCGAAAACAGCTTCCCTTAAGCTATTGACCGCACCTAGGGCAACCTGGAGGTCATCCCAATTCCATTAGTTTAAACAAAAAAAAAAAAGAAAGAAAGAAAAATGAAACATTTCCTGCCTTTCCGGAGCGAGCCCTCAATCCATCAGTCGGCAGCTGCTTAGCAACTCTTTGCTCTGCTGTACAATGCCCACGTCTTCAGCAAATCTCCCTACCCCTGCCAAAAAATCATTTCCAACTTCTGTTTGCAGGATTCCCAAGTGATTGATTTCAAGCTTATCAAAACCAAAGCCAGTGCGCTGATACCATGAAACAAAGCTTCAGACCGGCACGTCCGACTTGGAACAGCATGTTCTCATTTCGTAACCAGGCAGATGTTTTTTCGAGAGGATTTAGGGGCTCAGGGAGTGGTCTGAAGGATGAAAAATGAGCATGGACGACAAGTTCAGAAGGATAACAAGGTGGTCAAGCTCTTCCTTCGCCTCATCATCTCTGTGGTTGCGAAAGCCTCCTCTTTTAAATATGCGTTCCATATGTTTGCAAACCTCATGAGACCGAGCATCGGAGAATTAGAGAAACTGAGGGCTGGCAGGGACCTCAGGAGGTCACATCTAGTCCAACCCCCTGTTCAAAGCAGAACCAGCCCCAACTAGATCATCCCTGCCAA
>NW_017729004.1:8950583-8952134 GCF_001723915.1 Gavialis gangeticus
AGCAGAACCAGCCCCAACTACATCATCCCTGCCAAGGCTTTGTCTACCTGGGTCTTAAAAACCTCCAAGGATGGAGAGTCCACAACCTCTCTGGGTAACCTGTTCCACTCTGTGCTGAATCTCCAGGCTTTAGTCCACCGGCTCATGATGCATCTGTGGATGCATGACAAGGGACGGTTGGCCCTATTAAGCCTGCTGCAGACATCATTAGCTGAATTTCTATGACCTGTGTTAGGCAAGCAGGTAGACAAGGTCATCATGATGATCCCTTTGGGCTTTAATATCTATGTAGCTGTGTGTGTAGCTATTTCACTTAGCTACCTCCCCAGCATTGCCAGTTCTCATGCTTTTAGCACAGATCTTACGCTTTCTGTGGCTGTTACTCTGGTAAAGCTACAGATCCCGGAGTCCTACTCTTGCCTGATTATTTCAGCTTCCATTTACAAATAAAAAGGGATTGCAGAAAAGATACAGGGTAAAGCTTAAAAATATGACCCCTGACTTTTCTGAAGAGGGGGCACAACACAAAACACAGACCGAACACTCCCCCTCCCCCAGAAAAAAGACATAAAAAGATGCCACATGAATGCTTTCAATAGGTTGTGTCCTTAGTCTAATTTCATGACTTGGTTTACCCCTATCTCACAATTAATTGTTTGGGGTAGCTGCCTGGTCTGCAGGCCTGCCATTGAGATGCTTAAAACGTGCTCATCCCCAGGGATCCTGGTCTTCTCTGATAAAAAAAAATCTCCAATTTTGGGATATAAAAAACTAACCCAAAATCCACATTTTCTATGATTAAAATGAAATGTCACTAAGAGAGATAGATAGATAGATAGATAGATAGATAGATAGATAGATAGATAGATAGATAGATAGATAGTGGTGTTTCATTTTAATCACAGAAATATGTGGATTTTGGGTTACTTTTTATATCCCAAAATTGGAGATTTTTTTTATCAGAGAAAACCAGGATCCCTGCTCATCACCAGAGTTTCTGGGCACGTTCAACTGTAGCTGGAGAGAAGCGTGATTAAAGTTGCTTATATTAAAGGTAAATGAATGCAAGCTGTTTAGAAATGGTCTCTGGAGAAAGCACAGGTGCTATACAGGTAAATGGGGTGGGGTGAGGAGCCCGTTTCCTTTACTGGTATGGGGGTTCCTTCTGTCTGATGAATACAATGATTTGTTGCAGTAATAACCTTGCCTAAAGCTAGCAATAAAGATTGCCAGTAGTTTCACAATGTGCTTTGTGCCCATTTTCGAAGCCTCTACTGAATTTTCTTTGACCATTTTCTCCCCACCCTCTCTCAAACGAGCTGCCCCTTCTCTCTTTCCTACCTTGAATTCCCAGAGGCAAAAAGACAGAAAGAGGAGTATACTGAGCCAGACAGGCAAATTTGATTGGCATGCTTGCAGATGTTTTCCCAATGAAAAATCCAAGTCTGAATTAAGCAATTCCTGTAGATTGCTGGACTCTTATTAGTCAGAAGTATCCAGTGGGAAAATATAATAATACAGGGTTACAAGCAATATATTCCAGTCTGCATC
>NW_017729004.1:8957134-8966188 GCF_001723915.1 Gavialis gangeticus
AAAGATAGAAAGAGGAGTATACTGAGCCAGACAGGCAAATTTGATTGGCATGCTTGCAGATGTTTTCCCAATGAAAAATCCAAGTCTGAATTAAGCAATTCCTGTAGATTGCTGGACTCTTATTAGTCAGAAGTATCCAGTGGGAAAATATAATAATACAGGGTTACAAGCAATATATTCCAGTCTGCATCCATTGGTATGGGATGGTTTGGAGAAGCAGGCGGTTGGAGTAGATGGCCTCCGGAGGTCCCTTCCAGCTCCAGTTCTCTATGATTTGATGATCTGTTTACTTAATTAGCCCAGAAATAACCCTGTTTTGGAAAAGGGTCATGACTTTTGAAGGGTATTTTGTCCTCTCTTGATTGCCTTGGAAAATCATTTGTTGAATAATTTATCTAAGGCAGCCCCCCTTCCACCTGGGGCAGGAAAAATACCTACAAAGGATGACACCTGGGCAAGTAAGGCCAAGAAATAGTAGTCCAAACAACTTGGGAGGCATTTGCCCTCACCACTGCCCTTCTCTGCAGATGCTAAGGGTCATTTGGCAGCACTGATTTATTAAGCCTCAAAGAAGCCTTCATCATAGCCTGTCTATATATATATATATCCCTAACCCCACTGCCCAGAGCTTTTAAGGACAATGGGATACTAACTGGTCATTCATGAGTCTTGACCCTTGAAAGCTGCATACTCCAGAGGGTGTGTTCCCCAGGGAAACCCATCGTTCTGCTTTTTCATAGTGGACAGCATGCTACAGTCCTAGAGAGTAAAGCTAAAAACCCTCAAGTTCAATGCTCAGGAAACAGTAACTCTAAAAAAACTGAGAAAACAGCCCTTAAAAATTCCTGAACTCACTTAACCATTATCATGCCTCCTATCAAGGTCATCAGGCTAATGGCTACAAACTGGCCTTGTTATGTGAGATCGTCTGTAGAAAAGGAAGTGCTACAATATTCCTGGCTCTTTTTCCATCAGTTATGGGAAGAAGAAGGTCAAAAGATTTAAGGTGTAATTGAGTGTCTTCGTAAACAAGGGTGCACGCTCTGGTCTTGTTTGCAACCCAGAGTAACTCCCTTATCACCCATAGGAAATCTGAACAGCCACCCCGTGTGCAGGGTTAGCATCCGACCCATTGCTCGTGCAGATAGAAATGATTATATGCATTCAAGTCCCTCAAAATACAGCCAGGATGGATTATTAAAATATTCCCTCACTGGAACAGGAGCTGAGCTACTGTGGTTTTAAACATGATGGTGGAAGTTTGACCCGATCATTTCATTTGCCTGCTCAATTTCTTATGAACCCCGTGCTCTTTCTCCTCCTAACTTCTTCACTGCTGAAAAGGTTCTTTGGCTAAATCTGATATCTTTTACGAGACCAACTCAAACTGCTGATGACCACATTTATCACCATTTTCCTGACTGTTATGAACAAACTGTAGAATTGGGTGGAATTTTTCAAATTTTGACATTAAAGAATTTGAAGTTTTACTGGTTTCCATGTGCAGAAATTCTAAAAATGGGGAAATGGGTGGAAATAATAGAAATTAAGAAAACTCCTATTCCTTGATGTATTTATCTATTAGAGAACCTCTATGTTTTGAATTCAGTTTCCTTCTGGAAATTGGGAAGTGTTCGTAGCCGTGGAGGACAGCAGTCGGAGTCCGAGTTTTGAAGTGGAGCTCATGGAGGTCTACAGAGCTGGAGGGGAAGGAGGCTCATCTGACAAGTTATAGTAGGAAACCTTCTAGGGGTTGTGTAGGGGCTACTGCCCTCTCCTGGATGGCATCCCAAACCACTTGCACTTTTCAGCCCGACATCCTCCTGTGCCTGCAAGAGAGAAAAATAGAAGTCGTAACACATCTGAAGGTTAAGAAAAGACTATTTTAGCTGAACTAAAAGGGCTCTTTGCTTTGGAGGCAGAGTGTGGAAAGTCTTCTTCCACTAAGGGCCAATTAAGTTGATGCTGCATCGGTGTAAACTCAAGCTGATGCTTCCTCAGGAAGTTCATGGAGCCTTTCATTCATTCCAGTTTCCAAAAGTAGGGTCCACTCCTCTTCAGAGCTCAGCCTCATGGACAAGAGTGCCCAAGCAGCAGTGAAGTGGGTGATATTCACTCTGTGCGGACAGCAAGACACTGCTGGGCAGAGTGAATGAACCCTAACAGCTGCCCACCACCAAACTGAGTTTCTTGGGTTCGAGCTCAGGTATCTGTAGGCTGTACCACACTGCAGTGTAGACATGCCCCATGATGCCATGTGAGTTCCACTTATTCCTGATATTAAGGCTTTAAAACTTGATTTAATTCCCCTTGTGATTCATGAGCTCTCCACTGGGAAGAGAACTAAGACTATACAAATATTTCACACATGCTACCAACTAGCAATCAGGGCGGGAATGACGCAGGGTTTCTTGAGAGACCTGCATGTTGAATTGGAAATTCCAGTTTAATGGGTGTCATGTACCACGCTAAAAATCCCCTTAGCATGCACACACGTACACAGAGCCTCAGACATGTCCATTTATCATGCATGCTCTACTCTATTTTTCCATGCACCATAAAGATGCAAGATACTGGTACCTGTCATTTTTTCCCTGCAAATTTCCCTAGACTTGAGCAAAAAAAATGGAAAAACTTAAACCAGTCGCACTCTGGTTTTCCTCTTGCACACATTAAGGTCAATGTTTAATTGCTTTTCTGTCCTATTTCACTCCAACACCTCTGCTACAGCAACCTGAGGGGGTATCAGTCTTAGAAATCCCAGCATTTCATTAGAACTGCTATAATATCATACAGCTTGTATGGCATATTGAGCAACACGGAAAGGCCTGCAGCAGGCACCCAACCTACTAGCAATGCAGACCTACCGCTGACCAAAAAGCGTTGGAGAGACTGGTAAAGCCATGTCACAGCTTTGCCTTTGCCTTTGCCAGTGGGTGTCAGGCACCCAACCTACTAGCAATCCAGACCTACCGCTGACCAAAAAGCGTTGGAGAGACTGGTAAAGCCATGTCACAGCTTTGCCTTTGCCAGTGGGTGTCACTAAAAATTAGCTCTGAGCAAATGGCAAGAAAACTGGGTGGGGGAGAAACGAGGCTAAGGAACCTGAATAATAAAAACAACTTATTATTGGCCCCGAGCCTTGTTTTGAATCCTGCCTTTGGTCGAACAATAGCAATGAGATCAGAGCTGAGCGTGTGGTACCCTCTAATGACTGTCTGGACTGACGCTTGCACTGAATAGCTGGTGGTAGACCCGGATGGGATGGGAAACAATTTTGCTGAAATATCCGACGCGGATTCCCTGGTGGTGGTGACATGTTTCTTTACAAGCTTCCTACACCAGTCGCCCTCACGCAGCAGGAGAAAGCCGGCCAGGTGACTCACTGAAACTTGGCCCCGTGTTTACTGAAACAACAGGCTCCCCAGTGACTATCTGGTCGTGTAGAGCTTAACTTTCCCAAGAACACCTCAAAGGGCTAATTTTAAAGAAACAAAAGCTTTAGAAGGCAGAGTAGGAGGTGGGATTTATTGGAGAAGGAAAGAGATGGCAGAAATAGACTCCTTCCTTTTTCCTTTCTCTTGTCCGAAATAAGGAAACTTCACACACTACCAGCAAGATAAAAACAACATGAAAGGCAGATAAATATAGTCCTGCTTGCTCCATTGGCTGCTGGGTGTCACAGTGACACTAGGTGATTGCCTGTTAGGGTGACTGTTTGGTCATGGGAGCTTTTGGAAAAATTAGAAAGTGGTTTTGGTGGAAGGGCAGGCAATGCAGGTAATACAGTGAAGGTTGTTAAACCCATCCTGATTTGGGACAGGGCGGTTCAGTGGTTATAGCACTCAGCTAGGACTGGGAACACCTGGGTTCACATTTCTGCTCTACCACGGACGTTGGGCAAATTGCCTGGTCTCAATTCCCTTCTGTAAAATAAGGAAACAGCCCAGGCTAGGACCTGAAGCCAAAAGTGGGCCTAGGACTTTCAGCTGGGAGATTAGATACTCCTGTTGCTTTCCCGTTCAGAAGCAAACTCCAGACCAAATAGGCACCACTGGACAGGGACTATGGACCTAATCTGTTCTACCTTTTTGCACCCAAGTCACACATTTTTAGCCATAAAAGTGTCATTAGGGGCATGTATGCAGAGCTTCCCCAGCGAGGTTAGTGACATAGCTGAAACAGGATTTACCTGCATGAGCTTGGCTGCCTTGACAAGCAAAAAGCAGCTTTACCACAGGCATCAGCTAAAAGCCAGGAGGATACTGCAAGGGTTTGGCCAGGATGTAGGTGGCCAAGCCTTTGGGTTTGCCCCTAGGGGATCAGCAAGGCAGGAACGCGGATTACCAGAGAATCAGTTCAGGGTACAGGTTGGAGGGGCTGAGAATCAGGGGACCAAGTTCTAGGAGGACCAAGAAGCGAAATCCAAGAGGCATAATCCGAAAAGCAAGGCAAGGTCAGAAACCACAGGTTAGAGAGCCGGCACCTAGTTCTGGGAGAGATCTACAGTCAGAGTCAGAAAGAGCCAAAGCTGAGTCAGGAGCCAGGAGAATCAAAGCGAGCAGCGAGCGTGAGGCTTGCTGGGACAGACTGAGACTGCGGCAAGACATGCCTGCAGGTTGGGGCTACAGCCGCACCTAAAAGGGGTACGCCGTGCTTTCAGCAACCAGTCCAGTTGCTTGGCTTTGAAGCAAACTAGGGCAGACTCATTAGCCAGGGATCAGGGGCAGGTGTGATGGCCCCAGTGCTTGGCCCGGCCAGGCATAACCGACCAGAGACCCTGGCAGATCCAGCCTGTTTGTTCTCCCAAAGGAAAGCGAAGAAGTTCTGGGAACCCAGAGCCGTCAGCACATCATGAGAGTAACCTCCAGAAAGCCTGCAAGGAAGTGTCCTTCCCCTTACCAGCATGGGGCCCACGGATCTCATCCAGACGGACCCATGATTCAAACTCTCTTAGATCCCTGAAGGAGGTACTCACTCCAGCAGTCAGAGAGTCTGTTTTTCTCTCTCCTACCCACCTTGCCTCTCCCAGCAGTACCTCCTTCTTGCTCCTCTCCCTTCTCTACCCTCTGTACTCCAATCACCTGGGCCAAGCCCGATATGTCCCCTGATTCCCCTTCCTGGATTTAGCAAAACAACATGGGCAGATTCAGGGTCAGACTGGGGTGGGCTGCAAGGGCAATGGTGCATTTGCACTCCCCCTTTAATTCCTGTTCCACCTAAATCTTAAAACCAACTGCTTGGGAGGGGCAGCTGCATTTCTTTTCAACCAGCAGAAGTCAATTGCCTTGATGGCTCATTGTCATCTTGCTGATTCCTACTAATCTCTCTACTTCACAGGTGTTGACAATCTTCTCTCCTTTTCAGTGATATTCCACTATTTCACCCATAGGTGACTGGTAGGGGGGCGCAGGGGGCACATGCCCCCCCTGACAGGGCTGTCGCTGCTGCTAACACTGCCAGCGGCATCTAGCGGTGCTCGCCAGCTCTGTCCCTGTCACCAATGGCGGTGGCAGCATCTATGGGTGCTCACTAGCTCCGTCCCCACCACCAGCAGCATCTATGGGTGCTCACCAGCCCTGTCCCTGCCGCCGACACCACCTTCAGCTTCTGTGGGTGCCCCCCAGACTCAGGAGGCACCAGTCGCCTACGAATTCACCTGTACTTTCTTCTGCAATTTTGCTTTCTGTTAGCCATTCCTGGTAATGTCTGTCTTCCAGTTCACAGCCCTGCAGATTGTTTTTAGCTCAAGCTAAAACTTTAATTTAAGTGTGGTAATATTAACTGAAGCATAGAAATGACTGACAGTGAAGCATTGGAGGTGCTGTCAAGATGCTCTCAAAAGCTAGATTTTGTTTGATGAATCTGAATGAGAGACGAACGTTTAAATACAATGACTACAAGAAGAATGACACAATATCTTTTGACTTTTTTTTTCTAGTAGGTTGCATTTTTTAGCTTTACATATAATCTAGCAAATGAGTGCACATCCCAATATCTATATTTGTTTTGCTTTGATCTTAAACAGAATAATACAGTACTAGCCCCCCTAGCATATTAGTGAAGTTTCTCATTTCTCTTTAACTGGAGAAAAATGTGTTGTGTTATATGTGATGATGGGCCACAGCACCTTCACAGCCCTTTTCAAAACCCTTTTCAAAGCCCATGGGCAGATTTCTCTCTCCAATGGTTCTTAAATCAAATCAGCTTTTTCTGCCCTGACTGGTTTGTGCTGTTATACGAGACTTTTCTGTTTCCCTTTTTTTTTCCCCTTAAATTTTAGCATTCTGCCATAAACACTATCCCACAGGACTGGATCCAGAATGCAGCTATTTAAAATGCATCTAAAGAAAATATCATTGAAAACAAACCCCTTGTGCAGTTTGAGGCTGAGCTAGAGAAAGTGGAGCAAGAGGGGGGTAACTGGATATGACCCCAAAGACACTCAGGAAAGCAAGCAGAGGCCACAGAGGTATTCTTCCAACAGTAAAACTCCATACTCATGTATTACTAATGAAATCACTTGAATCCCTTCCACTTGCTCAAGAGGGGGAATTAGATATACTCAGATATAAACAGGTCCATCTTTTTGCAGGAAGAGCTCAGGGATTCGATTCCCCAGTCTGAGCTCTCTAAACCATCTCTAATGGTCTATTCTGAACCGACTCCAAAGTCAAAGAGCTGAGGGCAATGACTTGAAATGAAAGTCTCCAGGCATTTGTTCATAATGATCCCTTAACATGCATTGCAGGAGTTAATAAAATGCATAGTTACAGAGCACTTGGGGAAGTGTTTTGTTTGGGAAAGAGTAGGGACGAACACTTGTTTGAAGGGCTGGTTGCTAGAGTTGTGCTACGTCTGTGAATTATAAGCCGCTCTTTGGTTTTGCCATGAATTGTTTTTTCCGAAATGTGTTATGTACTGCCTAAAAGAACATCCATCCATCCCTAGGTCTGGGTAACCTTGAAAACCCTTAGTACCTTCATACATAACAGAGTCCATCAGTTCTAACACTGATCAAGCAGCAGCATGGCTGTAGTAAAATAAAATCTCCATAAACTCTACTGACAAAACCACCAAAGCACTCTCATTGTAACATATTCCCAAGCATATATATTATACTGTTTCTGCGTCAATATATCTCTCTCTAAAGCAACCCATTTCTGGAGCCCAGATACTCATAAGACTTGATCCACCCAAACCTGGAATCCAGATATTCCCAGGGTAAGGACTGAGATATTGAGAGATAAATATATGCATTGCTTACCTCTCTTCATAAGAGAGGTAAATCCAACAGAAAACTTCACCTATATATTTTTCCATGGATCGCTGGACAATGACCAGCTTTTTGGAGTTGTATTTTTTGGGGGCAGGTGGGGGAAGGAGGGTCGTCCTTTTCTCTGTTTACTCACTTGGTCTATCTAGACTTGGCCAGGACTGCAAATGAATCTGCCAAAATTCAGAGGAAAGCATAGTCCTCAGCCTGAGCGAACACGGTGAATTTGGCCCTATTCTGTTGTGTTCTGGACTCAGAGATCATGCCCCTCACCATGGACGTGTGCGCCTGAGAGCTCATGATATAATTTCCTACTCAGACATGTGTGTGAACTTTGGGATCATTATCCAGTCCAACCTTCTCAGAACAGAGCACTTCCCTGCCACAAATGACCAGGCCAGAAGAAATGGGACTAATCCAGTGTCTGTTTAATGTCCAGTTTATGGTGTACAACCTTAACACCATAACAACAATGATGCCATGCCCTTCTCTACTGGAAAACAAACACTTCCAGCTCTATGTTCTATCATTAGAGATGGAAGAAGAGCTGAAGAGGTAATTAATTCCATTCTAGGCCAATTTAAGTAATCCGAGAAACAATACTTTAGCACTGAGTTTTAACATAAAGACCTTGAATGCAGGGGTAAATGGACACACCTTTTCTTTAGTTTTTGGATGCATATCAAAGCATATCAAGTTAAGTCTCCTCACATAATGTTGGGGGAGTATAAAATCCCTGAAGCAAGGTCCTGATAGGCATCGTAAAGGTCTTAACTTGAAATTCCATCTCTGCTGCAATTTGCCAGATTTCTGCAAGGGATTAAAAAACAAGCTGGACCTAAGTGCTACCAGATGCAAGCACATCTCCTAGGGATGAACTGTGGTCTGGAAGTATGTGCACCTTAGCATCTCATCCATGTTACTGTTCTCATGGGTGAGACTGGGCCCAGTGATACATGGCCCCAGTTTCTGAACAAAGGGGAGGAAAGAGGCAGAAATAAACCATTGCTACATAATTGCCGTGAATGTTGTTGACTCAACAGGATCGACAATTTGGATGATTAATTGCTGCACACGTTGGGTGTGGTGGTTTCCTTCTTTGTTTGCACTGTTTATATAGTATTACTATGATGCAAAATGTTTGCATAAATCTGAGGATGCTGATGCATATTCTGTGCTTGCTACTCCGTAGACACCCTACAGGTTTTCCTTAGCTACAAGCTCCTGACGCGGCTGTTTTTAACACCGCCTTGAGGTGTTAAAATCAGCAGGTCCCATACTTGAGTGTCCCAACCAAAGTACTTAAATCCATACTGAAGTATCTAATTGCGAGTTATACTGCTTTCTCTAGTCATGGATGACAGTCCAAAGTATTGCGGTTCTACATTTTACCAGTCAGGTGCAGTTTAATCTTCCCTCAATGGTATAGCTCGATCCTATCTATATGGGACTTGTACTTAGGATCATGTGCTTATCACAAAACTAAATGAGTTTTATGAGGTTACATAATGTGATGACCTGCCACCATGAAGTCTTAGCAGGACTTTACAAACGAAGAATGGTCCTTGATTGCTCAAATTCAAGGATTCACTCCCACCGGCTGTAGGCTTTTCCTCTATATTTGGCATGTGAGAAGGGGATAAGGCAGATCTGACTAACTGATAAAACCCAGAATTTCAGGCTTAGGCAGGTTTTACCACTCACAGTTTCATAGTTAGTAGGGTTGGAAGGGACCTGAGCAGATCATCAAGTCCAACCCCCTGGCCTTTGGTAGGAAA
>NW_017729004.1:8971188-8974801 GCF_001723915.1 Gavialis gangeticus
AGACAATGTCGAAGGCCTTCCTAAAGTCCAGGAAGACGATGTCCACTGCTACCCCTGCATCTAAGTATTTGGTGACCTGGTTGTAGAAGGCCACCAGATTGGTCTGACAGGACCTGTCTTGAATGAACCCGTGTTGGTTGCCCCTAAGCATAAACTCCCCTGCTGGCCCCTCAGAGACGTGCACCGGATAATTTTCTCAACGAGCTTCCCCAGGACCAAGGTAAGACTAACGGGCCTATAGTTTCCTGGGTCCTCTTTCCTCCCTTTTTTGAAAATGGGGACCACATTGGCCCTTTTCCAATCCTCTGGCACCACACCAGAGCACCACGAGTGCTCATAGAGCTGTGCCAGGGGTCCTACAATGACCTGTGCCAATTCCCTCAGCACCCTTGGGTGGAGATCATCTGGACCTGCTCATCTGAAGATGTCCAGTCCCATAGCCCATGCATTTGCAGTCCCATAGCCAGGTACCAAAATGTCCCCACTTTGCCTTTTGCAACAAGAGTCTATATGCATGCAGAGAGGAAGCTATGTTTCTATGTAACCAGCTCTAACCTCCCTAATTATCCTGACAGCTGTAAAATGCTGAACAGACTTGTGATCAACATCCCTAGAAAGCTGTCAGGGTCTCAAGTGCTTTCTTTTGTCTCCAAAACCCTCAGGTAAGACTTAAAAATGACGGGGAGTCCTCTGTGCCTGCCATATATGCTCTGCTTCTAAGAGTTCATGCTAATGCAGTATTCTTGCAGAGGGGGGAGGAGAAGGTTATTTAAAGCAGATACCAAACTGAGCTGCTTTGTGCTCCTGAGCATCAAAAGGCTACACAATTATTCCCTTCACCTGTTTTCCCTAGAAGGAGAGAAACCGGCCCAGTCTATCAGTTGCTTCCCTGACCCTTCCAACAATGAATAATTATCCAGCAATGCCTCCCTCCAGGCCTGTAAGACAGAGCAGGTCCTTTCTGCTCTGGTCTGTTCAAATGATTTCTTTCAAGTGTTTAGAGCTGGTAACAGCTTTCTTTTTTCCAAACACACGTTTTCTTTTTAATCAGTGAGTTGATTGTTTTGGTTCCCGGTGTCTTTAATTCTTCACAACCTGTAGATAAAGAAGTCTCTCCTCTGTGCTCAAGACTGGGAAGTGGACCTGGCTGTTCGTTTGTTTGGAGAATTTCATTTTGCCGCTTTTGGCAAAAATGATGAGGATTTCCCCCTTTCTTCACAGCTTCAAGTGCTTTCTCTCAAATTAGCATCTGTTATGCTTTTCTGGACATGGATTGTTCTTCACTAAACGGGCTAACTAACAGGTGTTGGAAAACAATTAGTGCACAGAATGAATTTGCTAAGCCCAAATATATATTTATATTGGCCAGGAAGCTTAATTTTCATTGTCATATGCACACAGCATGGACATAAGACATATCCAAGTCTATAGCTGGGATAACAAATACCACCATTAGGAGCTTTTGCATTTGCCTGGGGTTTAATATTGTATCAAACCCAACAGACCTGATAGGAATACAGACATGTTCTTCCAGACCAAGCAGTATGTGGCTAAACTCCTTGGGATTTGATGCAATTACCTTGAGTTATATTTCCTTAGATTCATACCTCCATATTGATGTGTGACCTACAGTCCCTTGATCTCTCTGAGCTAGCCCCAATTGACCATCTTCTCCCCTGCACCTGTTTTTGCTTAGCTCCCACTAATCTCTGGTGGAAGATTTTTCTTATTCTATAGTTCAATATGGGTTTCTAAATATACTAGATTTTTGTCAAGGGGTAATATTGGGCCCACTGAAATCAGTCATAAAAATCCCACTGACTTCAACAGAACAGGTGAGCCCTGCTATCTTCCTGCCTTACCCAGGGATGTGCCAGGCGGGCACTGCTGAGGGTGGGCACAGAGGAGGCAGGCCGCAGAGGCAGAGCCCTTCCCAGCCAACCGTGGCTCCATGACAGCCTGGCCTGGCCTGGCCTGGGCATAGGGAGCTGGGATCAATCCAGGTACACAGCTCCCACGGCCTCTGCCTGAGCTGCAGTGAGCTGGAAAGGGTCCGGCCCCTCCACACCCACCCTCAGCAGTGACTGCAGGCCGGCTTGGCTCAGCCCCGCAGCCCCAACCCCAGGCAAGGTGGGTGGATGGCAGGACTATGCTGGCCAGGTCTGGCCTTGCCCCCCGCCTTGCAAGCGACCAGCGGGACAGACAGCTGGGCAGACCCTGGATGGGGTCCCTGTGCCCAAGAGGGGAGACAGGGGAGTTTAATCCCTCTCCCTGCCCCCTGCTTTGCCTGAGGCTGCTGGGGTCCTGTGCCCATGGGAGAGAGGGGAGACAGGGGCATTTAATCCCCCTCCCTGCCCCAACTTTGCCTGAGGCACTGCCCTGGCCAGTGCACTCGGGGTTAAACCTGGCAAGGGCTGCTTCCCTCTCCCCCTCCCCCTCCCGGCACACCCCATCTGGCATTCCTGCAGACCAGGGTGGGGGTTTAGACTCCTCCCTGATCCTACTCAGTGGCCTGCCAGGGCCTGGCCATGCCCCCCCCTCCCACCACCCCCGCTACTGCCAAAGGGAAGGGAGGGCACGCTCTAGCACCTGCCAGCTTCAAGCCTGGGCCACTACAGGCATGTGCCTGTATTTCCAGAATCAAAAGTGAATGTCTGTTCACTTGCAAATCAGTTCAACCTGTGCAGGTTAGACTAACCTGCAAAGATTGAATCAGTTCAGGAGTTCTTGAATGACTGTATTGAGCCTTAATGGTCTTTTAGCTTATTTTTAAGGCACTAGTTTCTTTCACTTGTTGCATGCCATTTTTCTGCAGAAAACACACATTTTGTGGCATAATCGACCATAAGGAATGTGTACTGGAACAATGTGGATAAAAATCAGTACTGCAAATATTGAGACTAGTTGCGTGTTTTAATAAGGCAGGTTATTTGCCATAGGGCAACATGTAAAAGCAAGCATGAGGCTCTGACAAGATTACATAAAAACATACACGTTCCCCAACCTGGCAAAATCCATGCAGACTCACAGAAAAACACATCTGATTTTGCAATGAAAAAAAAAAAGATATACTTGGCATGAAGGCATCAATTTGTTTTCTGGCAGATCTAATGGTTTTAAGTCGCACAGCAAATGTAACTTGCTTGAGTTTAACATTTTCAAGCCTTTTTACCTATTCATGCCATAGCAAGCTTAACAATATTTGAATCGTGAGAACATAGATGTTGTGATTTGTGTTTGAATTCTACTCTTTCTGAAGTTTATTTGACTTCACCTTGTCTTGGAGTTGATGTCCTTTTGGAAAAAAACTTGTCTAATTATGCAAACTGAATGGAAGATAAGCAGATGGGTTTGATTATTCACTTTCAAATTAAAATTGAGTGGGATTTTCAAAAGCAAGCAGTGCCAACACTGATTCCCCTCCTCCCCCCCCCCCTTTTGGCTGAAGTCTACTTCTTCTACAGTCAGTTGGATGGTTACCAGGGATTCTGATGTGAACAAAATTAGCCAGTTAACTTTTGGTTTTTAAAGCACATCCTAATATCAAGATTTTCGAAACATTACTGTAACGTTATCTCTGTTTCTCTCTCTTTGTACGATACTTGTGTTGCCA
>NW_017729004.1:8979801-8983259 GCF_001723915.1 Gavialis gangeticus
CCCCTTTTGGCTGAAGTCTACTTCTTCTACAGTCAGTTGGATGGTTACCAGGGATTCTGATGTGAACAAAATTAGCCAGTTAACTTTTGGTTTTTAAAGCACATCCTAATATCAAGATTTTCGAAACATTACTGTAACGTTATCTCTGTTTCTCTCTCTTTGTACGATACTTGTGTTGCCATCGGGACAGACAGTCCAGAACTCAAGCTGGACATAAAAGAGGAGAGCTTGTGGGGAGGAGTCCCAGCACCATGATAAAACTTCAGCTTTGGAGCTGGCTGATCCTTTGAGCAATGGCTTTGCTGCCCTTCCTTGCACTGGGAAAAGACTGCCTTCTCCCCTTGCCTTTTAGAGTAGGGATGCATTGCCAGTTTAAGGGGTCTATGATGATGTGTTTTAATAGCCCTGGTGGCTATTTACGCCTTTACATTGGAGGCTTTTAATGTCAGATTCCTCTTTGCTGTTTCCTTTCATGGTGCATTCAATCAGCAGAACCTATTCAATGAATATTTATAAGTTAATAAGGCATGGTGTGCTGGATTTTTACCGTGTAGATGCATACACAGTGTTTTAAACAGAGGCCACTGGCAGTCATTCCCGGATAAAGGAGCGATTTAAAAATGTGATGGGGAGAATTTTTGGGAGCATTCGCATTCCTCATGCTTTTTTTTTACAAAGAGGGGATCTGTGGTGAGACTTGGTTTATGTATTATAGTAGTAGTCATGTTGGCACATTCCAGCCCGGCCATTGAAAGCAGAATAATGTCACCAGAGGCCGTTTCCTACACGCTGCCCTGGGAGTGCTCAAAAATCTCAGCAGGAAGGCAGCTTGCTGAGGCCTGAGATCATAATGTGCTTCTCTTCTCTAATTGACACTTGGTCCTGATGCTAGAACACGTTAGTAAAACAGTTTGCAAACCCCAAGCAGCAAGGAGAAAATGCCTGCAAAGCAGCCCTTGGATTTTGCAGTTGTCCTCCTGCATAGATTAATCATCTGTGAGCAGATATCCTTGACTGAGCCAATGATAAAAAAAATGTCCATCTCTTATATGACTTCGGTGGGGGCGTAGTCCACTTGTAGCTGTTATGTTTCTAGTTGCAATGGCAAGGAAAACATTAGGCAGTACCTATGAATCCTGTCATGTCTTAGGAAGGAAAAGAAGCAGGAAGAAATATCCATATGAGGACAGAGTCATCCTATCAGGCCTTTGAATTAGAGACATAAGGGGAAAATTGTATAGGACCAAATGAAGCCTTTCGGTCGCCTGTCTGCATTAGGGGCAGTGTGGACCTAGGCTGTTGCATAGCATGACTCCTCCCAATCTGCCCAGAGTACAAGAGCTGAAAAGGCAGCACCGTCTTATATGTGCTCTCCTGGATGGTGCGAGTGAGGCTGATGGCATAAACAGGGGTGGGCAACCTGGGCATCAGCCCTGGACAGTGATTTTTGGGGGGGGTGCAAGGAAGGCTGCCAGAGCCAAAGGCAGATCCAGCAGGGTATAGTGGTGCTGTCGCACCCACCTTGAATTCCTGCTCCACCGAAAGATTAAAGCCAGCAGTAGCAGCAACATTTCTAATCAAGGCAGCAGTGAGGGAGGCAAGGGACTTCATGGCTCATTAGACCCTACCTGATTCCTTCTAAACTCTTCATCCCACGAGTGTTAACAACCCTCTCTCCTTTTTTAATGGTCATGATATCCCACTTATAAAGTGATCCCTTGTTCTGCAGTGCTGCTGTCTGACAGCTGCTCCTCGTACTGTAGTTCCTACTTCACAGCCCGGCAGACTGTTCTTCACTCGAGCTAAAAACACCAACACTCAGGTGTTCGTTTCAACGAAGCTCAAGAAAGTGAGATTTTGTTTTTTGAATCTGAAAAAAGCGGTACATTTAATTCAAATGACCACAGAGCTAAAGAAACAATAGCTTTTAGAATTTTTTTTTGCTTAGTTTGTTGGGGTTTTACACATAATATATGATATATTAAGTTCATGCCTGTTCCAATAAAGTTATATTTGTTTTTGCTTTGCTCTGAAATGGAATAGCTCTACTAGGCGCCTAACATATTAGAAAAGCCTCGAGTTTCTTTTTACCCGGAGAAGAATATGGGTTGCTATATATGTGATGATGCACCACACAATCTTCCCCGCCTTGTCCCAGCCCATTTCAAAATCCACCCATGCCCCCAGCTATTGCTGCCCTGGCCACTGCTGCAGCCCAGGGCAGAGAAACTACATGGCTTTGTCTCTTTGATACGTGTAAGCAGGTCTGTTCCTGGTCATGGAAACAAAATTGCATATACCCAGAGGAAATGTGGAGAAATAAGGGAAGAGGGAAGGGTGTAGATGAGAACTGCCCAGGACAGTCCCCAGGGATTTACCAGTAGGAGAGCGCAATTTTTCAAGATGCTGTAGTGAACAATACATGATGAAGTGCAGGACAAGCTTCCATTCAGACAAATGACTGAAGCCAGTCATCTGTATAATAAATACAGCCCATATAAGAGGGTGCTGCCTTTTCAGCTCTTGTACTCTGGGCAGATTGGGAGGAGTCATGCTATGCAACACATGTCATCACATTTACTCCCTATTCAGGAGTCTTCCTGAATACTGAGAACTTCTTGCCTGAAAAAGGTAAAACAATCAGATAAGCAAAAGATATACAAAGATATTCAAATATGCTTCTGTGATTTCTCAGAGATCTTGACAATATATAGCAGTAGGCACTGGTCCTGCCTTGACTAGAGTCGAACAACATAACCAAGGCATTCAGAAGTGATGAATGATTTGGGCTGCCTCAGTAGCTGGCCAATATGTGTTTCAAATGTGGTACCCAAACTTAGCAAGTGATTTGGAAATTGTAGCTTCTGACTTGGTTACCTTTCTCCATCTGTTTCTTTCTCTTGCTGTCTCGATTTTGTACACCAGTACATTATATCAAACATGCACACGTGGTTTGCAGGTTTGAACATGGCACTGATTGGCATTTGACTTAAGAGCCGCCTTTGGAAATCACATTCAAGCTCTGCTTCGTGGTTCAAGTAGTGCTTAGTTCAAAATGCCCTTTCATTTCAAGATCCTTAGGAAGAAATTGCAAAGCCCCAAACAGGGCAAGGAATAAATGTCATGAGACAGTAAACAGCAGGTGAAAGGAACTACTGAGAACTATTCCTGGCCATGAAAAATACAAGATTAAAGCAGCTGTGAAAGTAAAGGAGAATGAATAGCTGCTTCTCTGTGGATTTTGATCACAGGGTTAAATTCATTCTCAGTGGAAGCAATATTGATTTCAATCTCCCGTTTGTTTTAGTGTCCTACTCACGCACGCATAACACCTAACACAACAGATTTGCAATCTCTGATAGGTCTCTACCTACTGGCATACAGATAATAGTCAGTAGTAAACAGCAGGTACGCTCCCTAGTTTTAGACTCGCAGTTTAGCATTAGATGCAAACAGTG
>NW_017729004.1:8988259-9002686 GCF_001723915.1 Gavialis gangeticus
CTGTGGATTTTGAGCACGGGGTTAAATTCATTCTCAGTGGAAGCAATATTGATTTCAATCTCCCGTTTGTTTTAGTGTCCTACTCACGCACGCATAACACCTAACACAACAGATTTGCAATCTCTGATAGGTCTCTACCTACTGGCATACAGATAATAGTCAGTAGTAAACAGCAGGTACGCTCCCTAGTTTTAGACTCGCAGTTTAGCATTAGATGCAAACAGTGACATATTGGGAAGGACTTTCGACACTGGCCCTCTTAATACAGAAAAATATTATAGCAATATAGAGACTATACAAAGAGCCCAGACCAGTCCAGGGAATTTGACTATCCTGAAATGATGGACAATATCTTCTAGAACACAGGAATTAGAGGGTTGGGATCATCAACTTCAATCAAGATCTCCGAGAGCAGAAGAGAAAGGTCCAAGATATAAACTGCTGAATCCAGTGAATACATAAGCTCAGTATAGGCCATTAGTCTTAACCAACAACTGCATGTTCATAGCAACCTGGGACAGCAAGTGACCTCCTGGGGTCACCAAGGCCAGTGCAATGCTATCGTAGGCAGCTGCATGATATAGTCTCAGCTCCTGCCCCAGGTATCTAGAGCAAAGACTACACCAAGCCAACAGCAGTGATCTGATATGACTGCCAGAGACATAGCTCCCTGAAATGCCTTCCTTTCCATTTCAACAGCCAAAACATTTGTCCAAGCCCTGGTTATCTCCCCGAGTGCAACTTCATCCTTTCTGGCATCCCTCGTGCCCATTTCATACCCCTTCCATACGACAGTTGCTAACGTCTCCATTCACTTGCCGATCTGAACCCATTATTCCCTTCTGCAAATTGCTTCACTGGCTTCCCTTCACCCAGTTTATGTCAAGTGAAATCTTCCAGGCCTTGCAGAGATCTCTTTGACCAAAGTCTCATGTCTTGTACTGTCTTTTCTAGCATGCAACACACCATTTCCCCCTAAATCAGCCCACTGCCAAAAATTGGGGTGCACGCATTAAGTGAGAAAGCTGATTTTCAGCCTGGGGCTGGAAGCACCATGGTTTGGTGCCTGATGCACAATGCAGCAGCTGTGGTATTACTGTTCAGATAGCTGAGGGAGTCAATTGACTCAATGACTTCTTTTTCTTCACTCTATAGGCGTTAAGGATCATCCCTCCTTCTTCATGGTTTCTACATTCCACTAACCTTTCTTAGGGCAATTGTGCTGTCTATTAGCTGTCCCTGGGCTCTCTACTTCTATCTTTTTAACTGTTTAGCAGTTTAGCTATTTTCAAAATCATAGCTCTACCTATGGAGACCACCCTTCAGCAGCAGCAAGGATCTCAGCTTTAGTTAAGCATTTTCTTTACCTTTCAAAAACAAGGTGCATGATATATTAGGGGGTGATGTATGTGAGAAAATACCATATTTCATTTGTTGCTGAGTCCTCTTCTACTTTCTCCCTTCCCTCCAGTAACGCAAACCTTACCATCCTTTTCACATACGCTTATCTCTGAGTCTCTCCATATGCTGCAAGTATGCAGCAATAACAATAATGATTATGTTGATGATGTGCTTCTTACAAGCAGGCCTACGTGTCCGGGACTATGAAGATTCATTTCCCAATAGAGGAGGGATTGCCAATATATAATTTTGATACATATACATATATACATATATTTAAGTATAACTTGCTTTACTTACACAACTTCTGGGATGGAGGGGGTCCCAAATGAACAGGTTTCAGGGACCAAATACTAATGCCCTGATCCCAGGAATAACTCTGCCACAGGCACTGAGGCCACATCAGAGGAAATCTCTCCTGCCGCTATCCCAGCACCCTCGGCACCGAACCTAGCATTGACAACACAAAGTGCCTTCCCAACATTGACCATTAGCTTGCAAAATCAGAACCTAAAGAGAGATGCCTCCTGCATGCATCTGTTATCGGTAAGAGCTATAATAAAATAAAACATTTTTCCCATTCCAGTGAACTTCTAGGGATCAAGATAATAGGGAATAATCCTTTATTTGGATAGGCCAAACCTTGGCATGCAATGCTAAGGACGGGTGTGCTCCGGGCCTTATCTATTCTAAATTGTGCGTCTCCACTGAAGTTCATGGAGATCCTCTGATTTACACCAGCCAAGGGCCCGGCCCTGTATTTTACCTTGGCCTTTCCTGCATATTCATTTAATACAAACCAAGGCCATGAATTAAAAAGAACAATTCATGATTGCTTACATTTGTACAATCGACGCCTGTCCAAAGGGGACTTGAACAGGACAAAGCACAATGCACTTCCTTGTTTTTATTGGTTTCTTTCACTTCATGTCATGCCAACGAAGGTTGATTTAGGAAGTTCTATTAATTAACAGCTGATGTTTTTTAACTGTTGTTCCCAGGAGGGTTACAATGACTTGGGATGGGTGTTCTGTGGAAATTCTTTGTGGAACGGTTATACATAACACATATTCTCCTCATGACCGGTTTTGGATGGACTGGTTTTGATTTTTTTTTTTTAAGCAAAGAAGGTTATTTTTCCTTTAAACAAAAGTCACCTGTTTCCCCTTTGCTCATAAATCTTTTTTCTCTTAACAGGCAGCTAGAGCCCGTATGGTCTTCAGACTCTACAAAAGAAATATGGTCATATGCATATTTGTGTGCTTTGCAAAACATTGTCAACCGGTCCAAACAAGGCTAAGCCTGCTTTTTAACACAAGCATTTCTGATGCTTGGACTGGTGGGAGATACTTAAAAAGGGAAACATTGTAACCATCTCTAGTTCAAGTCATCTCTGCCTAATGGAGCTTGGGCTCCGGCAGGTGCGGACCAGTAAAAGTGAATAAAGCAGGCTTCTCCACTAGTTTGGTGGTTGTTCTTGTCTCTCGCAGGGGTAGGCTGCATTTGACTGTAAAAATCACCATTTTGTTATGGCTAGTATCTGGGAGCCTTGAGCTTCACCAGTATATGAGTGATGACCTGTGGTTAAAGCTAAAAAGAGATCATCATCCTTGATTTTTCCTTCTTTGGGGTCCACTGTTAGTAAAGCGAAGGCATCATTCTAAAAGGTGTGTGGTTTCTGGCTATCAGGCATTCCTATTCATTCTTAGGCTGCAAACAGATATTGCAATAGTCCAGGAAGAAACCATTTCCCTTGGGACAAAGTGTAATCATTCATGTCTGTTGTCCCACAGCAAACCTTTAAGGCAAGGGACAGAAATTACACATAAACCAGTATAAGTGATTGGAAACTGGTTCAAATCTATAACACAACAGGAGTTCGATGTGCATTACCCGTTTTGAAAATGGCCAAAATGGGTTTAAGATGAACCCATTGGATGTAGTATCAGATTTAAGTGATTTAGATTAAATTGGTTTACTGAACTTCTCTCCCAGATCCCCTCCAGATTCAAGTTAACTCACAGTCCCCCAGCATCCCAGAATGCTTTGCACCTCTCCCACAATCCCCCTCCCCCCTCGCAGGGTGGGAGGGATAGCCTTGGCCCCAGCTGTGTGCTCCAGTGGAGCAGGGAGGCGTACTCTAGCATCCTCCAGCTTCTGGCGTGGGCCACTGCAGGCATGGGGCTGCAGTTGCAGAATCAAAAGTGAATGTCTGTTCACTTGCTTATCAGTTCAATCTGCTCGGTTTAAACTAATCTGCAAAGATTAAATCAATTTAGCTTCGGGCTTTCTGACTTTCTGTACTTAGCCCATAAGACTCATGGGATAAACTGTGCTAACAGTTTGTCATGGGACTTTGCAAAGTGCATCTGAACAGTTGTTCTGGGATCGAATCAATGGCAGAAAAGCCACACTGCATTCAGCTGATCACTAAACCCTGACTTGGAGAGTGATGTGCATACACACCAATCCCAGGACTTTTCTATTTTGGGACAAACACAGGCACAGCTTGCCCCTGAACAAGTGTGTCATTTGTTCCTAACCTCACATGCCTGAAGACAGACATCTACATCTGTATGTAGCCATGCAAAAAGTGGTCAGATTTTCAGATCTTTACTGAATGCCTATAACTCCTATTGAATTTAATACCAGTATAAATAAAAGCAGAATCTAAAGTCTTCCTTTTAGTTTCCTTAGTTACAAAATAGAATAATAGTTATGAGTAATGTAGTTCTCAAGTGAGCACACTCATTCAGTACTGACTCAGATGGAAGGATTTCATTGTAGTAAATGAGGCGATGAATAGAAATGCTGGTAAGAAGCTGATTTTATTTCCTGTTCACAGGCAGATTTTGTGGGGCACTTAGAAAATCCCATGCCCCATCACACGATGGGGAAGAACATGCAGCAGTATCACTGATTATTGGGGAGGGGGAGTTAATTTTAAAAATTGGCAAAAAATGAAATATGTGATAACACATTCCATTTAATTTACATCAAGCTATTTTTATTTTAATGAAATTTCCCCCCAATCTAATTTTTACTCAGTGAGTGCTTCAGCCACTGGGATTTTATAAGCAAGGGGGACACTACCATTGTTTAATAAATATGGCCATAGTTGGTGAGCTTTATGCTGAATGCCATGGTATCAGTGGCTGTATTTTTCCCCTCTGAGTACTTGCCAGGGAGACCCCCAGTGAGCCAAGCTATGCCCACTCCACACACACCACCTCCTAAATAAATGAAAACAGGCTACTAAAAAATCTCGTGAAGAGAGACATCTATGATGGAGATCACAGAGAGTGGAACAGGTTTTATTCTGGAAGAAAAATTGCAAGGCCGTAATCATTTCTTTGCATTATATCTACGATATGCCGTGCCTAATAGAAACAGACAGGTCTCGGGTGAGTTATACTTGAGACAAATTGGGCTTTAGGTGCTCATTTAATTGGCGAAAAGGAGAAAGCTAGAAGCAAGCTGTAGGTAGGAGGCTGCTTGTTGGAGGTGTGTTTATCAAGTCAGTGTTACAGGGTGGTACATCTCAAGCGTGGAACAGTTTGTTCCAGCTTCACTGCCTGGTATTTAAAGTGGACATTCCTTCTTTATGCTTGTTTTTTAAAACTACTTTGCTATTGCTTCCTAAGGCTCACATCTGTGAGAGTGCCTGACTTGCAGAACACTTTTTTCTAATACTGCCCTGACCGCTCAGATGAACTCTGCCCACGTTACAGCTGCGCATACAGGTCGGCCACTCCAAATTCCTCGTTGGGTTTGTAACTTTTCTTCAGAACTACCCCTTCAGAAAACCTAGCCACTCTCAGACACACTGGGCCTCACAGAGATTCACAGGTGGTAAAGCTGACTCTCAACCCATCAGCAACCATAACCAAAAATCGTCCTTCCTCCCTCGGCCGGGAAACAGAAGCCAGAGTCTTGAAGACCTCGGCCGTTGTCCCCAATGCCTGCCCAACCCAGCACACCGCTGTAAATAAGTATGTTTGCTGAATGTGACTTTTAACCCCGTATCTTTTGCATATATATTGTGCAGAGAAAAAAAACGGACCTGAATGTTTTCTGCTTTGCATTCTTGGCTGGGGTTTTGGGAACAAATAAGCGTATTTGCTAAATGCCAACTTATCAAATGCTTGGCATAGTTGTCTGATGAATTGTAGGACTCTGCCAATTGAATTTAAGATAACGGTTAGGAAGTCAACAGAGCACACACATGCAGGGTACCTGTATCTCTGCCATCTTAATGGGGTGGGATTGAAATACTGTCACAATGCATTAAATATAGGCATATAACAGAGCTACTCTCACCAAGTCATCCTCCCTCAGACAAGCCCCAAGATCCCGCTGTGGCCCCCATCTTGGTAATCCCTAATGCTCCACTCCACTTTGAGCTCTAAAACCTTATCACCGACTGACTCCCACAGATCCCTCATAATACACGCCAGCCGTCAAACCCTCCCAGTTTCTTCCCTAACACTGCTGGAGAAACTCTCTGAACTGAAGAAAAAGTTTCTTGGACTCAGGAGCAGGTGAACAGATATTTGGAAGGCAGAGGTAGAAATGGCATAGCTATCAAGAGGATCCCCTTCCCCATCAAAAGCCCCATTGACTTCACCAATTATAGGTACTATTGAACACTTTTCCTCATCCAACTCTGCCATTCACGGAATATCCAAAGGTCAGAGCAAATCTACCGCGGCAGGGAGCCAACTGAGTATGCTTGCTGTTGGAAAGCACATTACCTGTTACAGCAAGGAATTTATAATGAACTAGTGATTTTGGAAATCTGGTTGATGATCCTTATCTTGAGACACCTGAAAGGCCCTTGATCTTCAAAGGGTGGGATCACTCAATATATATATTCTGAAACTCTGATCTCTTGAAGATATTTCAAGTTAGACTCACAGATTGAGGCATCACGAATCACGGGCTGCTCTTGAAAATGTTGGCTTGACCCCTCTGGGTTTATCTTGTGAACCATGTCAAGCGGGAAGCCATAGTGTTAAAAACAGTCTGACTTCTGAAATGCTTTACCACAGAAGAATTGCTCTACTATTTTTCGGTAGTCAAAAACGGAGTGAAAACTTGGAGCTGACATTTTCCGCGGGGTGCTTTAAGTCTAAAATGGCAGAGAACCACCGATCTGAACAATGGTGAACTCCATCCCTAAAAGTGACTGTTCACATAACATTAGGGCCAAGGATAAACGTATTATAATCATACTGTTGCAGCCAAACACGATTCCGTCAAGAAAAAGAGGCTAGTAGATGAATTTTGAACCCCGCCCTCCCGCTCCCCCCCATCCCGTATATACATGACTGGAGAACATTACCTGACATCTCTGGGGCTTGCTGGTGGTTTCTTTCCATGCAAATGTGATGCATTATGGCAGCTTTTTGTTCACTTAGAACATCGCATAAACAGGTTATTTTGCACAGTAGCAGCAATCCCATCACGCGTTGGTTGAAGTTACAAGTGAAAAGATCTGATTAGAAACATTCTTCCCTCCTCTCCAACTTCATAAACGAGGTTGCTAGAGAGAAAATAACTTCCTTATTTCCAGGCTCACAGTTGGATTTATCATCTGCCAGCCAAGGAAAACAAAGAAATAAAGAGCACAAATATGCATTGGAAGTGTCTTTAATTGCAGTGGCTTCCACAGTTTACATAGCAAAGTAAGACCTTAGATAGTAGAAAGAGTAGGGTTAATTGTTCTCTTGCTGTAAATTAGCCTCTTTGTTTTGGATAGCCTCATATATAAGAAAAACAATACCCACCAGTTATAATGGAGACATTTCCAAAGCGCCTAAGTGACTTTGGCATTTAAGTTCTTTTAGGGTGCATCTATAGTCACCCTACATTGCCGTAGCAATCACATGCATCTTCACATGACTGGCAGCTACTTCACCACAGCAGCACACTCCCCCATTTTAGTGTGCCACTACAGCGAAGTAGCCATGAAAAGTAACTATGCGCCGCGTGCATGGTGCAGTATGGGCAGTTACTGCACCCTGCTTTAGTACTTCCAAAAGGAAGCACGGCAGTAACAGCGTCACCATAGGGTGATGTGTAGACATGTCCTTAATGATCAAATGAGTTTTAGACCCGCATATCATGTCGGACCAAATCCAAAATGCACTCAGCTGCCAAATTACAATTGACTTCAATTGCCATTTGGATGGAACTTTTATACATATATAAATGTGTGTATATCTATCTATCTATCTATCTATATTTATATATATATATATATAGATATAGTTATAGATAGTGTATCTATATAGATAGTATAGCCATATTTATATAGATAGTATATCTATATCTATTTCTATATCTATAGATACGTATATGTATGTTTACCCAAGTGCATATGTATCACGTGAGTCCAAGTGAATGCTCTAAGAAAACCCACCATAATTAGTTAGCTACATATGGATCTCTTAGCTTTTACTATGATGAGAACAGGGCTGCTATGGTGCCTTAAATTCTGTTACTGTTCATGACAAGAATTTCTTCCATGTTGGCTCGGCTGAGCATTTAAGCACCTGGGTCTGCCTAAGGCCACTTGAGATTCACAAATTAGGTACTCGCAAGGCAGCAAGTGTGCTCTGAGCATATCTACACAGGCATCCAGAGCGTGTCCACACCAGCGCTTGCCTAATTCTTGCTGGTATATGCTCAATGCTAGAGCAAGCCAGCTATATTGCACTTCCATTTGAGGAGGTAGTGTGTGGAGTGGGCATAGCCTGGCTCACTGGGGGTCTCCCTGGCACGTACTCAGAGGGTATAGACATAGATACAGCCACTGATACCATGGTGTTCAGCATCAAGCTCACCAACTATGGCCATATTTATTAAAAAATGGTAGTGTCCCCCTTTCTTATAAAATCCCAGTGGTTGAAACACTCACCGAGGAAACATGAAATCAGGGGAAAATTTCATTAAGATAAAAATATCTTGCTGTAACACTAAAGGAAGGTTCAAAGGAGTTGACCACAGAGGAGGAGACCAGAGGTTGAGAACAACACAGATCAGGTCAGTGGAGTCTTCTCCACAGTGGGCGCATCTACATGTGCACTTTAAAGCACATTCACCTGTTTTAATGCGCATTACTCACAAAAAAACATGCGCTTCTGGTATTGCACATTCAAATAGGCTCATGCGCATTAAAGTGTCCTTTAAAGCATGCACTTTAGTTTCATAGTTGGCAGGGTTGGAAGAGACCTGAGCAGATCATCAAGTCTGACCCCCTGCCATGTCAGGAAAGAGTACTTGGGTCAAATGACCCCAGCAAGGTGTTCATCCTCTTAAGAACCCCCAGGGTAGGAGCCAGCACCACTTCACTTGAAAGTTGGTTCCAGATCCTAGCCGCCCTGACCGTGAAGTCACGCCTCCTGATGTCTAATCTGAATCTACCCTCTGCCAGCTTGTGACCATTATTCCTGGTCACTCCTGGTCATGCTCAGGGGAACAGGGACTCCCCCAAAGCCTGCTGGTCCCCTCCGACTAGTTTGTAACAGGCCACTAGATCCCCCCTCAGCCTTCTCTTGTGGAGGCTGAACAGGTTCAGGTCCCGTAGCCTCTCCTCCTAGGGCCTGCCCTGCTGCCCCGATCATGCGAGTGGCCTCCTCTGGACCCTCTCCATGCTGTCCACATCCCTCTTGAAGTGCGGTGCCCAGAACTGGACGCAGTACTCCAGCTGTGGCCTGACCAGTGCCGCATAGAGGGGGAGGATCACCTCCCTGGACCTGCTTGAGATGCATCTGTGGATGCACGACAAGGTACGGTTGGCCTTCCTGACTGTTTCCCCACACTGCCGACCCATGTTCATCTTGGCATCAATGATGACTCCAAGATCCATATAGGCCTGGGTGCACCTCCCCTGGGGCCTATGGGGGTCCCAGTGGGGGAGGGGGGGGAGGGTGACTCAGTCCCTGCTCAGGAAAATGGAGGCAAAGAAATCGTTAAATAGGTTAGCTTTGTCATCTGGTGTGAACCAGATTTCCTAGCGTGTCTTGCAGGGGCCCCACGTTACCCGCTACCTTCTTTTTACCCCGTTTATTTAAAAAAGGACTTCTTGTTGTCCTTGATCCAGGAAACTAGTCCTAGTTCCAGCTCCGCCTTGGCCTTCCTGACTGCCCCCCCTGCATCCCCGAACCACAGTCCTCCCCGGTGAAGGCCCCTCCCTGTCATTGGGTTCCCGGATGCTTTTGGTGAGACATGGGGGCTTTTGCACCCTCTTGCCCCCATGTGCATTAAAATAGGCTAATGCATATTTTCCTAGTACCTCATAAGGAAGGTACGAGATTTAATGTCCATTAATTAAAGTGCATTAATGCATATGTAGATATACCCGGTGTGTCTCAAGAACATCCTACATGTGTCTGTCAGCTTAAGAGTGGGTCAACACTAGAAAAATGAGTGTGTTTATCACAGCAATCCAAAAAAATGGTGTTGCTATACTTGACAGGATTTATGCTGTTCTACCAGGTTTTCATGACCTCCATGTACAAATGAAGCTCGGTTCCTATCAACACCAGCATGGTTGCACCATTATTTAGTGCAGTGATGCAGACAGTAATTTTTAGTTTGGACAAGGCCTGCCAAGGGGAGAGAAAATAATTCAGCTTCTATATTTATCCAGAAAACAAGGGTTATTGTTTGTCCAGTGGCCAACTCTCCAGTGGGAACAAGAACAAGAAAAAGCAGTTTCACGTAGGACTCTAAAGAGCTACTTGATCATAATAACTTTTAATCACAACCAACCTGGGCAGGTTTCAAACACAGGTCAGTTATATCTATCCTGGAGCACAGAGAAGGACTGCAATGTAGTAGAAGGGTACAGGTTGTACCCATGGTGGTCTAAGGACACAGGCAGACAAAGTTCTTTGGATAAATCTGATATCTTTTCCAAAAGCTTGCAAAGAAGAATTTTTTCCAACTATTTGAGTCGGTCTAATAAAAGATATCAGATTTATCCAAAAAACCTTGTCTGCAGTGTAGTAGAGAGCCCCAAGTTAGCTTTAAACTAGCTAGTACTGCCCGCAGTTTAATTGTGGTGGTATGGAGTTCAACATGGGATAGATGCATCTGTGACTGCAGTGTAGGTATACCCGCAGAGGCAAGAGACTTAACTACCCATTACTATTCCACTAAGACAACTTATGAAACATGCATGCTCTAATCGCTCAGATTAATTTCCACTGATTAATTATTAAAAGAAACGAGAGGGGTCTAAGATACTAATATTACTATTGGTTTGAATGTTTTATTTACACGGGACACTCTGTACAAGACAAAATTAAATATACCGTTCAAGGCTGTGTTTCCCACAAAGGTGGCATATTACATATGACACCTTATAATAACAAACTCTCTGTTCAGCTCTGCATCTGAATATACAATGTGTCATGTCTGTTGTCGATTAGTTTGGGTTGGTTTGTTTTCAGCAGAAGGCATATTTATAACATTACAGAAGGCACGCGAGTAAAATCGAGCCATGCACATGCTATAATTTGGGAACGTTATGGATTGTTTAATGTAGTTCGGCAGAGCTGCCACTTTGTTTACGTTCAGGAAGTCACATTTGTTGGACAATGGAAAGAAATGGAAAACAATGAAAAGGGAAAAAGTAGGGGTTGTGTTTTGTGTTGTTGTTTTTTTTAATGCAGGCAAGCTGCTGTGACAGGATGTGATTCTGCATATATTTGGAAGGGTTTCTGCGTTACCGCAGATGTATAAAGCAAACAGAGCCGGGTGGTTTCTATGCTTGTCCAATCCAGAAAAGGGATCTATGTGCAACAGTATGGGCAGAATTCAATTTTACTTAATGAAGAGCCAAAGCTCAGGAGTGATTCTTTTACCCCCTCTGGGTGTGAAAGTGCCCCTGTTATAGGAACAGGAAGATGCCCATCTTTGCAGTCGGGGGGGAGTAAAAAAATCATTCCAATGCTTTAGTCAAGTAACTCAACGTTAGTCAAGACCTGCACTTTGGCTTGTGTCTTAACTGGCACAGGAACACTCAGGTGGGTTCATGCCAATGATAGCACGTTATGCGATCAGTGATAGTGGTGATATGCTGATGCTTCACAAGGAAGAACGAAATAGGAGTAAGTGTCCCTGTGTCCCAGCAGCCTGCGTTCCCTTCGTGAAGGGGAGTGCCCAGGGGTGGACCCAGGATTTCCCAAAGCGGGGTGCGGGATCAGCAACCTGCGCTGCAGCAGTGGCTGCAAGCCCTGCTCCCAGCCTCCTCCACCCCCACCAGTGCAGCCAGGCGTTTTGAAGTCCGTAAGGCAAATGAAAATCCCCTCTCCATTCCCCTTCCTGCTCAGAGACATAGCCCCCTCTGTTCCCCTTCTCACCCTCCAACTCCGGTGCCTGCCACTGCTACTTTCTCCACCCCTGGGGGCTGGGGAAGCTCCAAACCCAGCTGGGCTGAGCAGGGGCTGGACTCAGCTGGGGAGGAGACAGTGGCAAGAGCGTGGCGGGAGATTACCCAGATCAGGTATGAGGAAGGGGAACTCTCATCCATCCTTGCTGCCGTTGTCCTTATCCCTAGCAGAACCCAGCCCCGAGCGGTGGGCAGGAACAACACTGATGTCCCCCCTACCCCCATGCAGCAGGGCAAGTTGGGGGAGGAAAGGGGCAGAGGCAGGGCATGCCTTTGAGCAGGAGGGGGAAGAGAAGGAGGATTTTCACATGCTTTAGAGATTTCTAAGTCCTTGGAGACTCCTATGATGCAGTACAATCCAAAAAGGGGAGAGCGGTGTGCAGCCAAACCACTGCACCCTCTCTGGATCCACCCCTGGAAGCGGCAACCTTTTTCAGGAGCCATTCCTCTAACGTATGAAAGACAGTTATCACTGAGTTAGAACCCTTCATTCCCCAAGGGCCAGACGATGGCTCTTAGGTGAGCCCTGAATAGGGTGGAAGTATATCAGCAGCCTTCAGTTCCTCTGGGCTCCCCGCACAGACAGAGAGAACCGGGCAGTAGGAAGTACCAGTTCATTAATACATGTAGCGGTCTTGTGGAAACGTATTAAGCACATTTGTTTCTCAACGTCTGCTGATGGAAACTTGGGTTGTATCCAGCTAGCTAGATTTCAGGTAAACAGGGAACTTTTTAACGCAAACCACATGTGGATATAATTACAGATAATGGTATACTTGGATGAAGGGGTTTCGGCTCAGCAGGAAAAGAAAAAGAAGTTTTCACAGAAATGGACACAAACACCCAATGAGGAAGGCACTTCAACTGTCTTCTCAGCTTGGTTTGGAGAAATACACAGAGGCTCGAAGGCTTAGCTCGGCTCCCCCTTTCCAAACCTCATCTCTTCTTACACCTCCCAAATCTAACCAAAACAGTCCTCCTTCCCTTAGTCCTAGCCTTGCTCTTCCCTAGCCTGCAGCAATTGTCTCTTATGGCCTGACAAGCATCTAAATGTCCCTGCCACTAAACCATTTTGTGCTCTCCGTCAGGCGCTCTCCCTGTGTTGATGTGCTCCTGCGGTGCGGGGTTCTCAGGACTGACGCTGTATATAAGGGTGTATATACCAGCTGTATCTCTAAGTCTCACAGGTATCTGGCTTTACCAAATTAGGAGAGCCATAAAGCTATATTCTTTTGTTGTATTATTCTTTGTTATATCTGGTCCCTGTTACACTTCTGCAGTGCCAGAAGTGAAAAAAAACCACCTCCCCTCCTAAAACACCCCCCTCACAAACATTATTTATCACCTGCTACCACCCTATGAGGTAGGTGTAATTATCACCATTTTTGTAGATAAATGAGGCACAGAGAGATTAAGGGACTCGCCAAAGCCTGTAAAATACATCTGTGGCAGAGCAAGAGCTAGACTCAGCCCACTCCCTGTTCCTCCTTGCTTTAAGAAAAGTTTTTGATTTCACAAGTCTGGATCTGGACTTGCTGATCTTCGAACAGCCAAGACACGAGGCACTTTCTGCGAACAGAAAAGGCTTCTCTTCTTGGGAACTGGAAGCATTAAGAGAGAAGGGTGTGTGTCCAAAGACTTTTAAAATCAAAACTAATTTCTCTTCTGGTTCACGTAAAGGTTGGCTCATCTGTGATAACTAGTGATAGAGTCTGAAGGCTCATGCATATGTCTGCGTACTTAGAGAGTCTGCTACAGCTGGTCCAGAGAGAATTAAATTTGACTCTGAAAAATAAATCTGAAAGAAAAAACTAAATATTTCATGTGGATGAAAGGAGGCAGTATGCAGACTGGATATTGGGAAGGCAACATTTTGCAGATACAAAATCATGTTACAATGTCCTTTTTGATATTTGCTCCCAAAGAGATAATGATAAATTTGATAATGAAAACCACTTTCCTGTTGCCAAATACCAGTGTTACTTTGATCTGCTCAAATCATCCTTTGACCAGTCTGATCCAGTTCTGCAAGTTTTAGCTATAAATATGTCTCTCCAAGAGGTTCCTCTTGAAATCTTAGCTGCAGTTTTGATAGCCTCTGGCTAGATCTCCAGAATATAATGTTTAAGCATGTGCATTTTATCTGTAAGAAATATTGCCTACCACAGATGTGTCTCTCTTAAAAGCCAGATACTATAGTTCCTTTGTTTTCTTACAACTGTAAAGGTGCATCGCTGTCCTCTATTAGTATATTTAGAAGTGTAAGTATACTGCCACAGGTTATTCCCATATCGGAAAGAAAATAAATTAGATCACTGTAGATCACCTTCATATTATCAGGACTGCACCCAAACTAGGAGTTATATCGGTATAATTATATTGGTTAACAAAAGTCACACCCCTTACTGACACTTATACCAGTAAGAAATCTTTGTGTGGACTGTCTTACTACCCCCTCCCTATACTATTGATGATATATGCACTGGAACCCGTGATCAATGAAAATGAGCGTGAGACATTAATATATCCCTTAAGCAGGACTTCACTTTTATGGCTTGGCTTTCTGGGTTAAGGACAGTGGGGGAGAGGAAGGGCAAAGGCAATATCCAAAAAAAAAAAAAAAA
>NW_017729004.1:9002704-9028312 GCF_001723915.1 Gavialis gangeticus
AAAAAAAAAAAAAAAAGTGGGTGCCGCTTCTTTCATCGCATCGGTAAAGACAATTGCAGGATACAGAAGAGATCCAGAAGCAGAGCTCGAGCAGATGCTGACAGTTTTACTGATTTTTCCCAATGCATGATTTGGCAGCGGTGGCTCCTGCTTTCAGGCACTGTACATACAAGGCAGTGGCAAAGAACGTGTGTCGAGGTTGTTTACACTGCAGACGGCCGATCTGAAGCATGCCGGGATTTTCTTCCCACCAGCCAGCACGCAGCCTGTCATTCTGTTGTGCTTAAATTGTGTAACTGGGCAGGCTCCTGCCCTCTCTCCCTGACTGGTGGGAACAGGAAGGCGCTGTTCTTGCAGTCCAGGGTCAGCTCAGTCATAAGATGGGCTCAGTGCCGTTCCAGTCGATAACGGCTCCCTTCCACCTGGGGGTAAAAGAGATCATTTTATGTTAGCGCATACATCTGCCATTGGAAAGAGGGCCAGAAAAATCCCGGGGAGAGTCCAGGGAGGATGTCTTTGGAGTGATCAGGTACATCTTGGTCGTTGCCGTCTCTGTGAGGTGTATAAAGATTAACCCTTACCAACCACTATGCTCTAACCTCTTACAGGTTGCCAGTCAGCCTGTATGTTCCTTTACAGAGAAAGCTGTGAGTAGCCGATTTGCATTTTTGACCCTGTGTCTATCAACACCACCCCCCCGCAGAAAATAAAGCACACCGGTGACTATGTGGCTATCAGCCGAAATACTGCGGTGCCATAATTGTTGCTGACATCACTCTGTCTCCTAAGACGTTTGTCACTCTACCGTGAAAATGGCTTTTATCTTAAGATGTCAAGACAATGTCAAATAGAAAAACCCCACAATCTGTGGCAAGCGCAAGGATGGCTTTGGTAGCAATGCTCATCTTCCGTTGATTTGCAAACAGTTTCCCTAAAGCTATTTAATGCAGGCTGAAAAACATCCCACTGCTGTTCCCTTTCCCCAAGAGCTTGGGCCACAATTGTAGCACTTCAGTAGTTTTCTTTTAAAGGTCATCAGAGATGCCACGCTGTCAGGTGCCTTATGGACAGGTCCTGCAAAAGCCTTTTCCTGACTGGCACAACAGGTATGGCATGGGCAGGGGCAGTTTGACCATCTCCCCATGCTATCTTGTTGCAGTAGACCTCGACATCAGCTTCGGATTCAACTAGACTTCATCGGAGTACTCATCAAAAGCGAATCTTTTCACTTGGAGCTTCATCCAAAACCTCTGGAAGTTAATAAGTGTGCTTCCACTGATCTCAACAGAAGCTGTATTGCACGCGTGCTGCACACTTGCGACCAAATCCAAATGGTTTTCAAAGGAAAGGCACAAAACGACTGTCAAGCCAACCCTGCTCCAGCAATCACCAAACCACTTCAGCTGCTTTGATTCAACAGGTGCCTCCATTTTGGTTTGGAAAGACCCTTTGATGCCTAGACTAAGGTTTCTGGGCATGCTCAGAGCTGATGCAGATACAGCAGGGGTGGGCAAAATGCGGACCGTGGGTTGGATGCAGCCCTCCAGGCCATTTTATCTGGCCCACGGGGCCCCTAAAAAACTTAGAAAATGAATATTTATCTGCCCCTGGTTGCCTGTCATGTGGCCCTCAATGGCTTGCCAAAACTCAGGAAGTGGCCCTCCGCCCAAAATAATTGCCTGCCCCTGAAATACAGCATATAGATCCTATCTCAGAGACACTGCAATCCAGATCAGAGCCGGGACGTGGTGTCTACAGTGTGTCAAAGTCCCTGATCTGTCATGCCTCCAGAGGACATATCTACTGTCTGACGGGGACAAACAGCACTATTCAGTTCACTGAAAACTGCAACACCCCCAGTAATGTTTAGTCTTGAACATGGTGATGTCCCCCTTTTACACAGTAGCCCTGTGGCGCGAACATGCACTAAGCAGCAGGAGACCTGGGTACTGAGTCCTCGGTCTAATGGGACTCAAACACGCATCCCCCATTTCTCAGGGGAGCATACGAAGCATGAGGCTATGCAAGCTGGGCCTCTCAGTAGCGAGGACTGCAACATCAATCAAGCCAGAAGAAAAGAGGAGAGCAGAGGGTGCTAAAGAGCAGGACACAGGAACCCAGTGCTGAGGGCACTCCCTGGGTTCCCATTCCTTGCAATTTCCATTAGGCAGTTATTGGTTAAAAAATCAGAAACACATCCAGCCCCTGGGATTAGAAGCCAGGACTCCTACATCTTGCTTATTCTCCTTTTAGCTCCATGGCTCTTGCAGCCTTGATTTCCCAGCTTCAATAGGAGGAGGAGTAATTGCAATCCATGCCGCCTTTGCTGGTATGGCCACTTCTGGAAAGTAGACGTTGATTTGAGTCCTCTCAAGATGAGTTACAGGCCCTCCACTTCTTGGATGAGTGGTCTAACCTCTAGGCTCCCATGCAAAAGGTGGGCACCACCACAACTACTACGTTCAGGACGGAGATGTTGCTGTGGGTGCTGCACTTTGCCCTGGACTGAGCTGTTTTTCAGTGCAAGTTATCAGGTGTCCCTTTTGCTGCAGCTAACAAGGGTTGCAGTCCTGATTCAGGCCATTCAGTTCTGCGGAGAGCAGGAGTCTGGGGTCACCCCTGTGCCTAATGTTTCCTATCGGCTTGCCCTAGCACCCACCTGCTTAGCACAAGGGCTCTCTGAGTCACCCTTTTGGAGCAAATAAATATCTCCATTAACTGTACGGGGAACCTCAGTGACAAACTAATGTTCAGGCACTGCAACTGAGAGATATACGATGTGTTGAATCTGCATGTGTGAATCTTGAGTTATTTTCTGTTAAATCTGCTAATGCCAATGTATGTCTAGTTTTACTTTATGTTTATGACGTGATCTGTGTCAGCTAGTCGGGCAGCACTTTTTTGCACACTCATGGCTGGACGACTTTAGTTGTGAATGCTTTGGACCAACATAATATCCATGCTTTTGTTAGAGGCACCTATGAAAATGATTTGGCTCTGGCCCTCCATCGAGAACGGGGGTGGGCCACAAGCTGCATTGGGCTTGTGGTGGACTCCATTTCCCAGCAGCCCCTGCCCGTGTCGCTGTGGCTAGTTTCCAGCAGTGGCAGTGCCATGACAGCACAGGGCCAGGGTTTCCATGGAGACTAGCCCCAGCAGCACTGGTAGGGCACACAGCTGGGCAGGGAGCTGCTCCGGGGTTGGGATCTTGCGGCAATGATAGCGCAGTCCAGAACCAGGGCAGAGCTGCAACCCTCTGCCTGCATGTCCCAGGCAGGGGTGCGCAGGCAGCAGATCGTGGCTCTCCCCCGGCTCTGGACCATGCGGTCATCACCATAAGATCCCAACCCTGGCTAAAGAGCCCCTCCTGGCCGAGTCGCATGCCCTGCCAACGTTGCTGGGGCTGGTCTTCGTGGAAACCCTGGCCTCACACTGTCATGGTACCGCTGCTGCTGGGGTCTGCATGGAAATCAGCCGCAGTGACACGGGCAGGGGCTACTGGGAAATGGAGTCTGTCCACCAGATGGATCTGCCATTTTGCCCAACCCTGGTCTAGAATAACATTCATAAAGGTTCGGCTGTGTTTTTCAGGTGCATGGTGCATGGGAGGAAGAGCACTTCCTGTGTGGTCCCTGCATGCCACGAGAGCCATTGCCTCCACGGAGGCTGTCACAAGAACACATCTGCGTTGTGTTACTACAAAACCCAGAAACCACAGAGGAAGGGAGGAGCTAAGGAGTTAATAAAATATATTGCTGAATTTAGATAATAAAGCAGGATCAAAGTTTCATTGCTTGCGGGACAGCTAGCAGATGCTATTTCCGCCAGCGGAGAAAGAAAACATCGGAGGATGGGCGCTGTGATGTAAGAGGACAATGGGGATGAGAATCATTTGCACGGCATCTCCAAAATAACCCAGGGACGCACATTCCAGACATCTTTTGGTCGGCCTCTGACAGCTTGCACAGCCGTCTTGCGCTGGAAGCAACAACAGAAGCACACATATTTGCCGTCTACTCTTTGGTTGGGCACCGCAGCTGGAAACAACGCCAGCAGGCGTTTGGTCCTCCTTAATTCTCTGAAGTGCTCACTTTTTGCCTCAAGTGCAAGGCACACTACTTCGACGATGACTTTTCCAAATTAAGTAGCAGCATGCACATAATTTCCCTTCCCATAAAACCTCTACCAAACACTCCCCCTCTGTCATAAAAATGTCCCAAATAACAAAACGCTCCCTCAGACATACACAGTTCCGTTCCTGGGAAGAGGACAACAGAACAAATGCGTGGCAGATGTTGGCTGCGTTGTTTGCTGCGTTACTGGAAGGTGCTCGGACACTGCGGTAAGAGGCACAGCATAGGACTATTTATAGAATACAGCAGTGGGAAAGAAAGGGATCAAAAGCGCTGTCTTCAAAATCCCAGTCTTTGACATGTTCTCACTTCTGAAAAATGAGATGGGGAAGAGTTACCATTTTCTTCTGGTACGAAATCTTATGGCACTAGGGATCAGTGCAGACTAATGCACTTTTTTTTTTTAATAAAAGTTATTTTTGAACTATTTCCCTTCTCTGTCTAGCATAAAATATTTTCCCCTCTTTCTCAGGCTGCAAAACTCCTTTATAATCACCCCTGGTCCCTGTAACCTGTTTAGCTCATAGATTCCAATTACACATACAAACGCGTAGCATTTATTTTCCACGTTTCCTTTCTGATTTGTCATAATTGTAATGAAGCGCTATCAAATAAGGAGGAACGGAAAGAAACAATAGCCCCGGCTGAACTTGCTATTCCAACAGTGATTGCTGACAATGGTTTGGACAGGGACAATCCTGCCTCAGGGAGGAGGGAGGACTAGATGATGCTCCAGCAGCCTCCACATCATGTCTATTCAGGATCCTCGTGTTTCAAATGGTGGCAGGGGCACTTGAATTACAGCTCATTGAATGAGCTTTGGGTCACACATTTCCACCACCAGTTTGAACCACGTGATGCTGTGAGCACTTTAATTAGAGCATCTCTCAGAGTCGCTCTAATTAAAGCATGCCCCCAACCAAAGCGCATGCATAGACGCCCTGTGATTCTGTGATATACTGCTAGCAGTCCACAGATGCCAACCAGAGCTAATCTGGACAGATGGATCAAGGGCGACAACCCTCTACCCCGAGAACTGACCCCAACAAAATATAATGATGTGTCATTATTTTTATTTTCCTCCTTTAAAAATTCAAGCAGCTAAACAAAAGAAGAAGGGGATGGGGAAAACACTCCATATAGCTATAATATAGTTATAATATAGTTATAATGTGACCATCGCAAAAAAAAATCCAGAAAAAGAGATTTTAATGGCAACTTTGCTTGCTGTAGATTGCTAACAACTGTGTTTTTTTGGACATAAGTTTTTATAACTAAACCATGGTTTGTTAAGATTCGGTTTAGCCGGGACACAGGAATGCAATGCATCTGATATGTGCGATGAATCTGTGTTAAAACTGTCTTTTCTAAATTTCTAAGTGTAATGTGAGCCTTGAATTAACAGTGTTTGACAGTTAACCTCCTAGTTTGTTTACTATTAAAAGAAAAAATTAAGAGGCGGGGAAAAGATTACAAAAGAACCTTGAATTATTTGGCTTGTTGGTTTAACAAGTGCTGCACACTTCCTCAATGAGGTCTGAAAGCATTTTGTTTCAGAGATATTTGGTTAGTAGACTTTCCAAGATCTGCTGTGGAGCAGGCATGTCGACATCCATTTTGTTGTACATGTAATGCCCGATTCACATCCCATTGATGTCACTGGAAATATTCCCATTAAATGCAATGTAATTTAGAGCTTATTCAATACCTGCAAATCCATGTCTCCCTCCTATTAAGTCCTGGTATATGCCCTTCAGATATGTGCGTGAAATTCTGTCCGTCATAACAGGAGATGGGTATAGATTTGAGAATGGAATCTGGCCTAAAATTTACCTGGCATATCAAAAACGATGTCTACTATGCAGGCTCAGTGCCACTTTTCTAATCAAGAATTTGGTTCAAAATCCTGTGTTTTAAGATGCTCTATATGGCTGGTATCACTCATGAGTGATACTACCCATAGAAATGTCTGGTTTAAAAAGAAGAATGTTTCAGAAATTCAGAATCATAGGGAAGTAAATGCTACAATGGAAAAGCTTCTAATGAGCATCATTAAAATCATAGATAAACAGGGCTAGAAGACTTCAGGAGGGCATCTAGTCCAGGCCTCTGCCCAAGGCAGGATCACCCTTGTCTAAACCATCCCAGACTGATGTTGTCTAACCTGCACAAACATTTCCAGTGATGGTGATTCTCTAGTGTCGCTAAGTTATCTATGTGAGTGCTTACCCACCTTTACAGTGACTTCTATTCTGTCAGTTGTATAAGTTAATTATTCTAATATAATAAAAGCCATGGCACTTTCACCTATGTGTCTGTCTATAATGCTCCGGGCCAGCTGCGCATGTGTGGCCCAGAACCTAAGGACAGACAGACATAGAGGAAGAGGCAGAGGCAGTCAGGGCTAGGGTGGGAAGTGGAGGGAGGGAGAGCCCCAGGGTGGGGGCATGGCATGTGGTGCGGGCAATGGGTCGTGGCATGCTGGGGAGGTAGTGGTGAGGAGGCCACAGGGTGCTGCATGGGGAGCAGGTGTGGGTGGTGCTCGCTGGCTGCAGCACACAGCTGCAGGACAGAGCACGCCCCCCACGTGTGCTCTCCCCATGTGCCTGCAAGTTACACCCCCCTGCAGGCCGCACAAGAGGGGGGCCTGGCACATGGGCGCATGGGGGGCGGGTGTGGGTAGCGCCCACTGGCTATAACACACAGCTGTGGGTGGGGAGTGCCCCTGTACCTGCTCCCCGCATGGCACCATGTGGCCACACGCCACTCCCTCTCCCATGGTGCATGCCCTCCTGTGCAGGAAGTGTTGGGCGGCTGTGGCCATGAGGCATGCAGGACACGCAGGAAGGGTGTGGTGGGGGGGTCGTATCATGTGGCAGCAGGGTGCCGCGCAGGAAGCGGGTACAGGGGGCGCGCGCAGGCAGCCACTGCAGCACGTGGGTGCGGGGTGGGGCAAGGCCCCCTGCCCAATCCCCACCATGTGCCATGCCCCCTGCGCAGCCTGCACCACACCCCAGGGTCATGCCATGCAGCCACAGCCTGCAGGTGCTCTCCCCACTCTTGCCACTGCCCACACCACACCCATGTGCCAGCCCCTTGTGCAGCCACATGGCACACACCCCCACATGCCCTGCATCACACCCCATGGCCACTCCCTGTGCCACGCCCTGTGGCCACGCATGACCCCCCACACAGCCATGCTCCATGCCCTCCTACATGCCCTGCACCACATGCCAGAACCACTCTCTACACCACGCAGACACAGCCACTGGGTGCTCCCTGCACCATGCCCCGCACCCCACCCTGTGCCACTAGCCGTATTACATGGCTGGCAAGCATTCCCCATGCCCCTGCACTGTGGCTGGTCCCCACGCCACTCCCTGTGGTTGCACACCATGCCCCCCACATGCCCTGCATCACACCATGTGGCAGGTCCCCACGCCATGCAGGCCTAGCCATTGGGTGCTCTCTGTGCCATGCCACACACGCCTTCACACCCCATGCCACACCCCAGGGCCACTACCCACACCACACCCTGTCGCAATGTACCCCTCCCCACAAAGAACGTGCACCATGCCCCCCTGCACACCCTGTGCCACATGCTGGGGCACTCCCCGCACACCCTACACCACACTTCAAGGCCGCTGCCTGTGGCACATGGCTGGCAGGCATTCCCTGCAACCCTGCACCATGGCTGCTCTCCATGCCATTCCCCGTGGTCACACACCACACCCCCCATCAGTCCTGCGCCACACCCTGGAGCTGCTCTCCATGCCATGAAGGCACAACCATTGGCTGCTCTCTGCACCATGCCATGCCCCCCTGCACGCCCTGGGGCTGCTGCTCGCACCACATGTCTGCAGCCAACAGGCGTTCCCTGCAGTATGGCTGCTCCCCACGCCACTCCCCGTGTTTGCACACCATGCCCCCCGCACACCCTGGGGCTGCTTCCTGTGTCATGCAAGCACAGCCATTGGGCACTCCCCACACCATGCCCCGCACCACACCCCCTGCATGCCCCATGCCACACCCGAGGGCTGTTCCCCACACCACACCCTGTGGCCACGCACACACCCCCGGGCCAACATGCATCATGCCCCCTTGCACTCCCTGCACCACACCCTGGGGCCTCTCCCCACACCACGCAGATGGCAAACGCTCCCCGCACAGTGGCTGCTCCCCATACCACACCCCACAGCCACACGCCACCCCCCCATGCTGCCACCCAGCACGCCCCCACGAGTGTGAAGCAGCAGGAAGGAGCAGGGTGTAGCGGGGCATGACCCAGAGCGGCAGGGAAGTGGCGTATGACCCAGAGCGGTGGTGGGATGGGGAGGGAGCAGGGCAGGACCCAGAGTGGCAGTGGGGCAGGGGGAGCGGGGCAGGACCCAAAGAGGTGGCAGGACAGGGAGGAGCAGGGCTGGACCCGGAGTGGCAGGGGGAGGGCGCGGGGCCAGAAGCAGGTCTCTGTCACCGCCCGTCATTCATAACAGGCAGTGGATTAACCATTTTTTTTATCATTTTTGAACTTTTCAGCATAACTTCACCCCTCTCAGCAGTGCCCCCCGGAATGAGTTAGTCTCAAAGGTTCCACTGTGCCCTACCTTCTGCTTGACTTCAGACTAACTCAGCTAATATCTCTGTTAGATATACTTATGAGATGCTATATAAATACTGTGTCCCTCACCCACTGACATTGTACTGAATATTATACTGCTTTCTCTGTTAGTGTCAATGTTATATGCACTAGGATTGCTTTTCTCCTGCTCTTTTCAACACCAGCTCATGTTACAGTTGTTCCCACTGTCCTACACTTTTAATCTAGATATCTTAAAATAACTGAACAAAGGATTTTATGTTCTTATGTACTCTTCTCGTTGTCACATGCATCGTGTGCTGTAGTAACACCCAGCTTTGGGGAAACCCAAATCTGAACCTACTGAAGTACAAGACAGTTCTGGTATTGACCTTAGTAGGGTCACCTCTTACTGGTTTACACAAGGATCCTTTAGGCACTACACTGACCATCCGGTCCATTAATATGGTAATGACAATAACGTTCAAAGGCAGAAGCCTAATTGTTCATATGTGGTGTCATCCAAGCCTGAGTGAGTGAGAGCCTTCCTTTTTCTTAACTAGTATCTCTGCATGACTAAGTGGTCCACATTCATTTTTTTGACAAGTCCCAGCCTCATTTTGAGATAGAAAATATAGAGAACTGAATGTGTTGTGCTATAAAACCCTAAGTTGTACTTACTTTGTCCTAATACAGTGCTCAAGGGGAGGAATAAGATCATTTTCTTTATCTTCAGTATAATTCTGAGTTGTATCTGTAGAGAGAGTTTTAGGCATTGTCATCAGCATCATCAATAACAGCATAAAGGTAATGCCTAAAGGTCCTACTTATAGGACCCACAGCCCCCTTCTGATAGAAACATGAGGCAGAAAGGCACTTACTGTCCCCCAAAGCACCTACAATGCAAGTAGCCCATCTCATGGCAGTTCAAATACTGTCACATAATACAGATTTCCATCAGAATGGGTCTGGTATTGTAATGAAATGCAGTTTGAAGAAAAGTGGGAGAAGCCAACAGACACAAAGCATGGTTCCTTCCCTTACAGTAACTGGGGTTCCCCAAGCTACACAGTCCACTCTTGGTATGCACGTGCCCCACAACCACAAGACCAGATTCTTTTGAAGAGCAAGATCTGTTGGGACCAGGACTGCACGTTGCACTCGGATCCGTTGCCACGTGCGAGCCATATGAGAATATAACTCCAACTAGCGGGGACCAACGCCAAGCCGTGGAACCTGTGTGGATACATACCTTTTCATGCTGCGATACATCAGAGCAGACTTGATTCATTGAATCCGCTTTGCGTGAGAGCTGACACACACTGCGCTGCATCGCGTGCAGTTGTCTAAGTGGCGAAATGCAAGTCAGCACGCAGAAAATGGCGGCGGTGTGCTTGAACTAAAACACCTCTGATTTATTTTAGTTCAAAAGTGTGCTGCCGCCATTTTCTCAGCATTGGCATGCATTTTGCCATTTATACAAATATATGCGCTGCAGTGCAAGCATGTGTGCAAATGCCCACAGTTACTGCAGGATAAGTAGAGGTGGGGTGTTTCCGTAACCATGATGGTCCAGAAAAATGCAAAAGCTAGAGATTTTGTGTGTGATCTCCTTTATTGGACCACCTGGGAGGGATACAGACAAGCTTTAGAGTGTGAATTACCCTTCCTTGGATCTCTGGAAAAATAGCAGACATGGCTTGAGATATATAGCAGTTACAGGCTTTTGTTCTATCTCCTATATAACTCAAGCTGTGTGTCTTTTTACTTTCTCAGAGACCGAAAGATCCCCCTAACTGTACAGTTGGTCCAATAAGAAATGTCACCAACAAAAATCCTTGCATCTTGCAAGGCAAGTAACTATTCTTCCTCCTTTGAGTGAGAGTCCACACGGATTCCAGTATTGGTGTCTATCACAATAGGCCTGGGATTAGGGGTACCAGATGGCCATCCTGTTATCTCAGTAAAATGGACAAAAAGAGCCTGGTTTGTTTAGCCTAGCAAAACAAGGGCTGTGAGGGCACATGATTGCTGCCTATAAATACCCCAGGGTGTAAATATGAGGGAGGAAGAAATGCTCCCTAAAGACAGGATGCTGTTTACTCAGGAAAAACTGTCATGAATAAATTTGGCCTGGAAACGAGGGAGGAAAAAAAGATTCCTACCCATAAGGGTAGTGGGGTTCCAGGAAAATTTGGAGTCATGGGGTAAGAAACCCTAACCAGTTTGAAGATGGAATTTGACCAGTTTATGAATAGGACTCTGTTGACTAAGATAGTAGACAACTGGACTCGATGATCCAATCCACTGCTAGATTTCTAGATGTGTTTGCTCCAAGGGCAGTTCAGGAAAGGACTTGAGCTATATTTATGGCAGATAATCTATTCTCTGCAGCGATTCAAATGGAGCACTAGGATTGCTCTGACTGTCCGGTGCCCTCTCTGTCTACATCCCATGGAGAGGTGGATATATATGAGTCTGCAGAACTTGCTTTATGCCACGTATCTTCAGAAGAGATATGGCAATGAAGGAGCATAGGAGATTCTTCCACAAAAAGTGTATGGCCCTAGAAGTCTGTGTTGATTCACACGTTGGGCATTGACAATTGGTTGATTAAGGTCAAACCACGCTATGTAAATAATGCATGCTCCCTGCTTGTTATCTGTAGTGTGATGTAGGGCATTTTAGGTTTGTTTTCATATTGTGCCTAATAGTTGTGGTGTATGAGGGGCCAGAGTGGACAATTTTTAGCAAACCTTGGGTTTACATTGCTTGTGAACACAAGGGACTGGACTTGGTAGCTCTTGCAGTTCTTCGATTCCTATGTTTTATGATTTTGAAAACCATGAGCCTCCACATTACTCTGAAATGAGCCACTCTTTATTTTAACTAATTAAGGAACACTAATCAAAGGCATTGTCTTCTCACCTCCTGCTGTCATGAACACTGATACATACCAACAGTTAGCCGTATTTCTTCTTCTTGATTGGCCAAGCCATCGTAGTAATATAGATCAAACCGCCGTTCTGTTTTCCAGTCACCCAGTAAGTCGTTTTGCAAGCAAAACAGCACGCTGAAGTGGCTTTCGCTGCATACCAACCAAATCGGATACTTAGGGGTCTTCAAGTAGCAGCCGACCTATTTAATGAGAGAGAACATGAACAACTGAACAAAATGAAACAGCTGATTGTACACAGTAATAATATTAGGTGTGCTTACATATCGTGGTCTCTAAATATTAATGATGGCACATAATATACCACGGAGGGAGGTAAAAATTAAGTTCCCTATTTTTACAGGCAGGTAATCTGAGGCACAATTCAATTTAAGTAATTTGCCAAAAGCTACCCATGCACCCAACAGAAAACCTTCTCTTGTTTTTTGGGGGACTTACTGGTTTATTCAGGACTTCAAAACCAAGGAGAACCCAATTACCATTCAATAGCAACTAAATCACATTGAGTTTTGCATTGTGCTCTTATTCTTTAGTCGCAGCCTTTGCCTATTTTAGCCTTATGTGTAATAACAGACACCTGGGAAAACAAAATCCCTGCCATGGAGAATTTGCAATCTAATATATTTCACTTAGGTACATTGTTAAATAGATCCTCATGTTCAGGATCTTTTTTAACAGCCAGAATAAAACATGAAAAGATGTGTTTAATTTTGGATTTTTCTTTTTACTCAAAGGTAGAGTAAAATACATGCATTATTATATAGCCTCCAGAAGTTGTTCAGGGAAACTAAAATATAACTTCTCGTTTTAAACAGAATGGCTTTTATTATCTCTGTTATAATTTGTATTGTGGTAGTACCGAGAAACCCATTTTTTTTGTGCTAGGGGCTGTACAAATATTAACTTAAGAACTGCTCAATGTTAGAATGATTTTCAGGAGCCTATTACTTTTTCCTATGTGCTACTATTACCAGTTTTTTTTTAAATTGGGAATTTAATCTGTCTATTAGTGGTGTTTGGTAGATAAGCACTGAGCCAATGGCTTCCATTTAATCATAGGCTTTATGCCACTGCTATCTCTGCAAATCTGCTGTATTGACTTTACAAATCCATGTGCAAAGAGACCAAAGAAAAATAGGGCCAGAAGCAACCTCAGGAAGTCCAACCCCCTGCTCAAGGCAGAGTCATCATGGACTAAACTAACCAAGATAAGTGTCTGTCTAACCTGATTTTCCCAGAACCACTCATCCTAGCCTTGAAACAAGAACCTCACCTCACTGACCTCATCACCAGAAGCAAACTTCCTATGGCCGAAAACACACAATGTGGATCCAAACCATGCCATGACAAGAAATGCAAAACCTGCCAACATATCTCCACCCCCCGCAGTTACCACACCCCACAACAGAGCCATCACCATTCCTGGATCCTACACCTGTATCTCCAGAAATGTAATGTCTCATCCAATGCACCAAATGCCCTGATGGAAAGCACGTAGGAGACCAAACAACAACTGTGCACCAGAATGAATACACAACGGAAATCCATCAGTCATGAATACCCTGTGTTCAGTTTTGGGCCCCCGCTACAGAAAGGAAGTGGACAAATTGGAGAGAGTCCAGTGGAGGGCAACTAAAATGGTTCGGAGGCTGCGGGGACATGAGTTATGAAGGAAATGGGCTTATTTAGTCTGCAGAACAGAAAACAGGGGGGGATTTACTAGCAGCCTTCATCTTCCTGCAGGGGGGTTCGAAAGAGGATGGAGCTGGACTGTTCTCAGTGGTGGCAGATGCCAGAACAAGGAGCGATGGGCGCAAGTTGCAGCAAGGGAAGTTTAGGTTGGATATTAGGAAGAATTTTCTCACTAGGAGGGTAGTAAAACACTGGAACAAGTTACCCAGAGAGGTGGTGGACTCTCCATCCTTGGAGGTTTTTAAGACCTGGGTAGACAAAGCCTTGGCTGGGATGATCTAGTTGGGGATGGTCCTGCTTTGAGGCCGGAGTCGAACTAGATGTGACCTCCTGAGGTCCCTTCCAAAGCTAACTTTTTATGATTTTATGATTAGGACTAGATCCTCAGCTAATTTAATTGACAAAACATAATAAGATAATCTGTAGTTATATTATGCTGAATATACCCATCTCTATAAATGCCTATACATTTATGGAATTTAAATCTCCATCCTTCATCACATAAAATGGTGACCAATCAAAGAATAAAATCTTTCCATGTACAGGAAACTTTGCCTGTTGTCAGAGATAGGACTCTCAACTAGAGGGTCCTATCTAAAATGGTATGGCAATTACTTTATGCTTAGATTCCTAGGATTGAGCGAAGATGTTTCAACAAGGTTTTCATGGTTAATGAGACATCCACGTGCTTTACTGTGATCACTGTTGTACACATTGCATATACACTACAGCCCACAATTCTCTAGGCACATTGCCTATAAACACCAACGTGAGATGAGCTCCAGAGCTGCACACACTGTATAGGCCATAGGTTTATAATCATCTAAACAATCTTCTCAGCAATGAGGGTTATGCACTTTTGTTATTAAGATAGAGATTTAATACATGAAATGTTATACAAGTACCAAATCAAATATCTTCTCAAGTTCCTTCTGATGTTAAGTAACGATTCTCTAGCTAATTAGGTAACTGTGCTCTGACTCATTACTTTGTTAGTGTCTATTTAAAACATCCTCTTATACAAGTGCTTTGCTTTTTTAGGGTAAATTCTTGCAAACTTAAAAGCTAAAGACAAAAAAAAAAAGGCCTAAATCATAAAAGGAGTAACAATAAGGGAAGTACAAAAGATTTCAAATTAAGGGGAAATGGATGAAACAATTTAACTTTAAAAACATTCATGTTTTTGTCTTCGTGTACATAAAAGAAAAATGTCAGCAGTCACTCATCTCCCTTTTTCTCATGGACGTCTGCTCAAATAAGTGCCAAGCTTCAGCAAACAACATGTGCCAAAGTGAGATTAAACAATGTAAGACTGTTTCAAAGCAGTGGTTCAGTTCTGCTACTACGCACCTGAGTAATCCAATCAAAGTCAATGGAGCTGCTCACATAAGTAAGGTCAGTAGGTCTGGGCCTCACAGAGATGCCATTTTTTAATACAAATGCTTGTACCAGGAATTCAAAGCCAATGTTGCCCCAAAGAGTGTCAGCACTTCAGGGTGAATTGTTACATTCTGTAAATTAGGAGGGGTTTGGTCAATTAAATTAACTGAGGACCTAGTTCCAATGGCACCATAAAACACTGTGGTTTAGAGGAGTGGGAATCAAGTACACGATTTTTTTTTAAAAAGGCAGGCTCAAGACAAAAGGTCCCTTCCTTTCAGATTTGAAACCAATATCCAACAACATAATAAGGAGGTCAATACTGTACACCCAGGGTCAACAGCCTATGGCCTGCAGAGCCATGGATTCAGCCTGCAGATTTGGGCAGCATTCAGTGGTGCTAGGCTTTTCTTGTGCAGCTGGGCAGTAGGAAGAAGTGTTGCAGGCAGCTAGATCCTACCGCCTGCCCACCTCAGGTCCAAACTGGGTTGTTCACCCCCCCGGAGCAGAAAACATTGGCAAGTCCTGCAATACGCTGATGGTGGGATTTCCAAATACACTCATAATTAATCTTAATAACATGAACACCCCAGCAGACTTTAATGGGTGAAGAGTCAGGCCAATACTGAGGCTTTGGGCCCTTCCTACCATTACTGTTTGATATAGTCACCTTCAACAAGAGCATGGTTTTTTGATTCTTCTGGCATTAAGCGAAAAGAGATGGCTGCTTCCCTAATGCCTCTTGCTGGACATACGAGCTGGGGGCTTGCCTCAGTTTTCCTCCCCAGCAAGTAAGACATGTACGCTCTTCTCAGGCTTCGCTCTCAGGAAATCTCTCTCTATGCATCGAAATCACAGAGGCCAAGATCTGGCACTGGGACCTATTGTTATTTTTGTTCAGGCCCATAACATTTTCCATTGTTTATTTCAGAGCACAGAATGGGTAGGAGCTCACGTTGAACCCGCTGAAGGCCATAATGCATCCGTTTTCAAATATGTCATTGTTCCTAACAGATGCTCATTAATCTATCACAGAAAAAAAGACCGGGGGCAGGAACGCAGCGAACTAGATGTCGACTTATGCTGCCTGTTTACAATTCTAGTAAAGCCTCCCCAGCCCTTCTCCCCTCCCTCACAAATCCCTAAGCACTCTCACAAATTTCACGGAGGCAATTTTCATCATTGGAAAATGTCAGCCTTTCAAACGAGAGCACCTGCAAAGAAAGGCTCATTTTCAACTCGATGGGTGGTCTTTCTACATGTCTGACTTAATTTCATACTTGCATAATGGTGCATTTAACTCTCCCATCCCATATTTACTGTGGCAGAGACATTTCTAAATCTTCATCTAGTTCCCTGCGTGTGTTTTATCTTCGTATTCAACACGACGGCATTCTGGCTGAGTCTACTTCCAAGGAAATAAGGATGAAACAGCATTATTCCTCTGCTCTTAGAGCTTCAGCAAATCTCTCAAGTTGAAGAGTAACAAATGAATTGTCTCATTGTTCCTTATAATGCCTAGGATTCAGTGGAGAACAGAAGGGAATATATATTTTTAAAAAAATTGTGACTGAATTGTCATCCCTGATGTGGATGCTTTTCTAATTCAACAAATTTTGTAGTGATTTAGCATCATTTTGCTATGCTTTTTCTTGCTCTATTTTCTTTGGGTTTTTTTAATTTAAATTGCATCTATATCTTGATGTAATTGCAGACAGTTCTTGCCTTATTTCTGTTTGCTTGTGTGCAACTGGGATAAGCTTGCTAAGTGATCGACTCGAGAGTGCTACTGAGCTCAGTAGTGCTCCCTATGGATGTGAAGGTCTATTTCCCTTTGAACAAGGGCGCAGCTTGCTACCTTGGTAATGGTTAGTTAAAAATATTCTCTTGGTCCATCTGAACTCAATGGGAGTCACTTGCCTGGCTGTGATTACTCATTGCCGTATTGTTTATAGGATAAGGGACAGTGTTTGTTCAGTCAACAATGTTTTGACATTTCCCAGCAGGAATTAATATTAAATGATGTTCCAACAGTGTGTATCTGAGGTGTCGGTATTGTAAAAGGAGAAACCCTTTTAACTTCCCATGTGCCATCTGGAAGATCATTGTCTCAGTACACCCATTCAACCTGCAGTAATAAAACATTAGCCCGCATACACAGTTCCGTGCTATTCCTGTATTCATAATCGTCCCAGTTAAAGGACACTGTCAGAGCCAGGGCAGTTGTTGTCAGCTAGTAAAACAGATTAAGTTTCAAGCAGGTAGAAACAAGAAGAGGAGAGGAAAGGAGAGGAGAGGAGAGGAGAGGAGAAGAGAGGAGAGGAGAGCAGCCCAAGATCTGCAACATTTTGAAAATGCCTAATTCAAAGAATATCACGCCCGCACAGAAATAAAGGGGCTTTAAGTCGAGATATGTGAATTAAAATACAATTAAATTGCTACTACCCAGAAACATAATAGAATTTCTACATGGCTTTGGATAGCTTTTGCTATAGAAGGACAAACATCTCATGCGATGAAATGGATACATGTAAAAGGAAGAAAAAAATAGAGAAAAATGGAAGTGGGTGTGAGTCTAATTCCAGACTTCTGAGGCAATGAAAAGACTCCCGCTGGCTGCACTGGGCTTTCAGTAAGGCCTTACATGCGGCCCCAGTGTACAATTATTTCAAATAACTTCATCTACTAAGGGCAGCTTAAGGCGAAGAAGAATAGCTGTGGGCTGTACGCAGTATTGGCAGCATTGCTCAGCTGAATGCAGACACTGCGATGACAAGAGAAGCATGAAAACCCAGCCAGACAGGTGGTGATAACACAATTTCCAAACAAATTAATGTCTTGTAGGAGGTCCAGAGGGTGGTTGGAGCCTCTTGGAGTTCTGCTTGGAGCCCTTAGGTCCCATACAAATTATGGCATTGAGAACAGAGAGTAGACAGAGTATTCCTGATACAGAAGCTTAACACCGATTTTCAGGTGACCAAATGAGCACATAGTTACCTTCCCAAGGTATCAGAGACAGTTTCGCTCTGCCTAGTGTGAAGGGAATTTGGGCTATACTTGACACGCCCTTTCCTGTTGTGTCTGCTTGCAAACCCTATACAATTCTTAAACTTTGTAAGGAAATTCTGCAATCCCAGATTTTTTTCCCCCCTTAGGCTGAAAACAAAGTAAAACCAGTACATTCCAGTGCTAATAGCCAATTCAGTGAAAACAAGCCCATGAAAGATATGGAAGACAGAAAAACTTCAGTAGAGAAGGCGATCCCAGCTTCCAGGTGGAAAGGGATACAGGGGAAAGTCAAAGAGAGGTGTTTTAAGTGACCAGTATCTCATCACTATTATTTCAGCCAGACGTGTATATGCTATTTTTTTATCCCACACTGGCTCCAAAATATCTTTACAGAAACACTGCAGGGCCTTTGCAGACAGGAGAGATGAAGCACAGTTGCTGCAACACAGTCATTACTGAACACTAAAAAGCAAACCTAGCAGAAAATAAAGCTCACTCACCCATTCCCATTTTCCACAGGCATATTTTTGTTGTTGGTTTCTTAAACAAGCTGGTTAGAGATATCTCCCCCACTGCTACAGATGACTTGGCTTTAATCCAGTACATCTGACAGAGAGACGCCTGGGAAGCAGACAAATTTCCTAGCTGCTAAAGGTTATAGGAAGAGCGCTGCATGGGGCAAATAAACAGGTGAGGTGCCAAAAGACAGAGACTGCCTTGAATCCAACAGTCAATGCAAAGCAGAGGACAGGGTGTGCTCCTTTCATCAAAGGGGCTAAAAATAATGTTTCCCATCTGTGGACTTCTAATGAATAAATGGTGTTCGCTTGGGATCCCCTGGACTTGTGATCATTAACAAAAAAGGACAAGTGGCTGTATTATGATCATTGCCAGGGATTTTCTTCCTTTATACAAAAGTAAGAGGTGAAATGCAGTGAGTCAACTGCTCATGGAATAGGGACAGTCCAAGAGGTTCATAGTGAGTTACGGCCACAAATCTCAGGTGGAGACTTGAAGAGGGTTGCTGTTCTTTAATGGGACTGCTGCAAGCAGTACATCTACCAGGAATGAGAACATGCCTAAACCCAGTATCTTCCCACGTGATGAATGATTCTGGGTGTCTATCATTGGTGCCCACCTACAAGACCCAGCAACAAGAGACAGAACTATTCATCCTCTTGGTTTTCTAAATCGAGAAATGTAGGGAGGAAGAGTCAGTGAAACCCGTTGTCACTTTTACTTCTTGGCTCTTAGAGCTCTTTTCAGATCACAAAATTCTTCTTCCTCTAAACTCTCTCAGAAAAAAAGGCATGAACATAAGACACTAGGATTAGCACGTAGGTTGGAGGGAAGGAAGATGAAGTAGAAGAAATGACGGTGATAATGGGGGTGGCAGGGAACATGGGCCCTCTGAGTTCATGAGCTATGTCACATAGAAAATTGGCCATTGAAGATCTTATGGGGCTGGCACTAAATGAGGAGTGCCATCACACCCTGCAGAAGATCCAGGGGTTTTCTAGGGTTTGCAGAAACACAGGCTACCAATAGGGTCAGGATGGGACTCCCACCTGAATGAGGCAGTCCAAAGCTGGTATCAGCTTCAAAGCTTTTCTGCAGTCTGTGAAGGGTGTTATTTTAATTCAGGAATACCTAAGAATGGCATAGCACCTTTCCATTTAGTAAATTCAGCCCCCAAAAGATTGCACATAGACGTACACAGTACTCTTAGTACCATGGCACCTCAATCACTCTGCACTAGTCAGAATGGGCTTTCTCCAAAGCCAATAGCAATGTAGCCACATTGACACGGGGACACAGTGCTAATAAGCCTGTCCAACTGAAAGGCAAGTGCAACAGCGTGGCTTCTGGCTTCAGAGGCAGCTCACGGAGCAATGTGGCATGCTTAAGGCCACTGGTGCTGGTGACGGGAAAATTCCTGTATAGCTACCGTCTGTCTCTAAATACAGAGAGAGTCTCAGCACATATCAGCTCATTTATGCTCTTTCTTCATGTTTGCATTACTATTACTAATATTTGTTTTACAGTTCCCCGATGTGTGGTAAGTGCTTTGTGGAACATGTGAAGGGCATACTTTTTTTTTTTTTTTAGTGTTATTTAAAGCTTAGAGTTTGGCATTCACAAAGGAAAGGCAAAGGTCCAGAGTCTCTGCACAGGATGGCAATGGAATTATCCCCTTAGGATCTTTTTACTAAAATACAAACCCTCACTCTGGCAGTAGACATGGCATATGGAATGAAGTGAATAGCTGCATCTGCAATGATGAACTCATTTCTAACGAGCAATCACATTCCAAAATAACATATTGGATATGGCATTATGATGGGGCTCAAAGCTGTAATTAGACTCCAGCAATACCAAGCAAATTAAATGCAGCCCACATTTGCCAGTCAGGAAGGTTAACACAGTTGGCCTGGCCCCTTGAGAAAGGTCACCAGACCAAGTGTGGAGGGACCCCTTATGCAATACCTGGGAGAAAAGGCCTGTTAATGGGTCCCTCTGTTATTAATGTGAATGAAGTATGGCAGAATAGTTAATTTGGTTCCCAAGGGTGCTTGGTATTTTAGGTTCCAAAGGATAGACCCTGATATACCAAACCAAAGAAACACCGGGCTACTTACAACTATTGCATGTCTTACGCAAAGGAGGTGATACTGCAGTCCCCTTCTGTGTGGATCTGCCCCAGCATCCTGCATTTATACCCCATAATATATTGGCAAATTTAGGGAGTTCAGAGAAGGGCAACAACAGTAAGGAGTGAACTCTCAGAACAGATTTCAAATTCTTGAAGGCTGGAAATGAATTGTTTATAGTTTCATAGTTTCATAGTTGGTCGGGTCAGAAGGGACCTGAGCAGATCATCGAGTCCGACCCCCTCCCATGGCAGGAAAGAGTACTGGGGTCAAATGACCCCATCAAGGTGTTCATCCAGCCTCCTCTTAAAGACCCCCAGGGTAGGAGCCAGCACCACCTCTCTTGGAAGTTGGTTCCAGATCCTAGCCGCCCTGACAGTGAAGTAGCGCCTCCTGATATCCAGCCTGAACCTACCCTCTGCCAGCTTATGACCGTTATTCCTGGTCAATCCTGGCAGTGCTCAGGGGAACAGGGACTCCCCCAGTGCCTGCTGGTCCCCTCTGACTAGTTTGTAAATGGCCACTAGATCCTCCCTCAGCCTTCTCTTGCAAAGGCTGAACAGGTTCAGGTCCTGTAGCCTCTCCTCGTAGGGCCTGCCCTGCTGCCCCCTGATCATGCGAGTCGCCCTCCTCTGGACCCTCTCCATGTTGTCCACATCCCTCCTGAAGTGCAGCGCCCAGACCTGGACGCAGTACTCCAGCTGCGGCCTGACCAGTGCCACATAGAGGGGGAGTATCACCTCCTTGGACCTGCTCGAGATGCATCTGTGGATGTATGACAAGGTGCGGTTGGCCTTCCTGACCGTGTCCCCACACTGCTGGCCCATGTTCATCTTGGCATCAGTGATGACTCCAAGATCCTTTTCTGCCTCTACACTAATGAGAAGGGAGTTCCCCAGCCTGTAGATCTGCTGCTGGTTCTTCCTCCCCAGGTGCAATACCTTGCACTTGTCAGGTACTGCACCTGGGGAGTACATATACACCTGGGTCCTCCCTGCTTATTGGTCCTCCCTTCTAGCATGCCCACAATCCCCCACATCTTAGTGTCATCTGTGAATTTGAACAGGGTGCTATTTACCCCCTTGTCCAAGTCGCTGATGAAGATGTTGAACAGTGCGGGCCCAAGGACCGAGCCCTGGGGGACTCCACTGCCTAACATCCCTCCTGGTCGAATAAGACCTGTCTACCACCACTCTCTGGGTGCAGCCCTCCAGCCAGTTGGAGACCCATCTGACTGTGTAGGTGTTGACACCAGAGTCTCCTAGCTTTTTAATGAGAATGGGGTGAGAGACAGTGTCGAAGGTCTTCCTAAAGTCCAGAAAAACTACGTCCACTGCTATACCTGCGTCTAAGGATTTTGTGACCTGGTCATAGAAGGTCACATAGAAGGTGACCTGTTATGATTGTTCATACAGGTGAGCAGCAAGGATAAGTATAGACAGTCAAAAAGCCCAAGGCTGAATTGATTCAATCTTTGTAGGTTAGTATAAGCTGTGTAGATTGAACCAATAAGCAAGTGAACAGACATTCACTTTTGATTTTGAAAATGCAGTCCCATGGCTGCAGTGGGTTAGGCCACAAGCCGGGGGGTGCTAGAGCATGCCTCTCTGCTTGGCTGGAGCAGACAGCTTGGGCCAAGGCTAACTTGCCCCACTGCAAGGGGGTGGAGGGTTGTGGGGGAGGTGCAAAGCATTCTGGGATGCTGGAGAACTGTGAGTTAACTTGAACCTGGAGGGGATATGGGCCAGAAGTTTAATAAAGTGATTTAACCTAAATCAGTTAAATCTGATACTGCATCCATCCAGGTTTACCTTAAACCGTTTTTGGCCATTTTGAAAGTGGTTTATGTGTACTGAACTTCTGTTACACAATTGAACTGGTTTCCAATCACTTATACTGATTTATTTGTAATTTCTGTCCCTAGCCTAAGGGTTTAACTGATTACTGGGATGAAGTTATGAAAAGGAACAGTCAAGGCCTGGTGTCATGAATCACTTTCTGACTGTGAGATGTAAAGCAGCAACTGTTAAAATCGCAATATTCAGTGTTGCATGTACATTCAGTAGAATCGTCCTATATTTTACCAATCAGCACTGGAATTATGACAAAGAAGAAAGCATTCAGTTTACAAAAGTCTGTGCACTAGGTTTAAGTATAAAATTCTGGAAACAGAGGCAAAACCACTATTGCTTTGAAATTTAAAGAGAAAGTGGTGGTGGGAGGAAACACTTTGTCCTATAGGGAGATGACTGGCTGTGACCTAAAAGGACTTTTCCATCTCTAAGTCCTGCAATGATCCTCTAATGCTTGAAAAAAAAAAAGGTACTGTTCTTTCCATTTGTGGTTTCACTTACCATCCCTGCAGCCATAACGTAATATGAAGCTGATTCTATTTACTGAAACACTGAGAAGAAGAAAATAGACAGTGCTAAAGTCTTAGAGCCAAATTCTGCTTCCAGTTACATCAGGGCAAACACAATGCAACCACCCTGACTTTATGTGACTTTGTCTAGACTCACGCTATTGTAATTAAGAGCAGAATTTGGCCGTTATAGCTGAGATCCTGGCAATGAGTCTGAGACTGGAGGACTAATGTCCACTGGAATGTGATTTGTGTTCTTTGCCCACCAGCATGGATTTTGGTGTGCTCTGGCCCTTGGAACTGAAATGTACAGTGGTGACAGCTGTTCTAAATAAAAAGGAAGACAATTTGCATCAGATGCTTAACTACTATAGACAAGAAACATGAAGCAATGTCTACTGAGGTTTCTGCAACTGAATAAGAGACATTGATTTAGAAGCCACTTAGCCGATCATGATTCTAATTCCCTAATGAGCACATGTACATAGAAGAGACCACTTTCCTTCATTAAATAATCTGCAAAATAAATTAACGGTTGTCAATGGCTCTGAATCTGGCAAAAGGAAATGTCAGGGGGTAACAATGGGTCAGTATTACCTAAACTGACATCCAATGAACATTACGGTATTGAGAATTCATCATGCACTGTAGAGAACGGAAAACACTTCAAAGGATGCATAATCTTTCAGAGGCCTGAGCCAAGGGATATGTTATATTCCTTAACAGGATGATCAGAGAGGACAAAGAGTATGAACCTGTGGCAGCAGCTACATTGTGACATGCTCGGGTGGGATGGGCTTCGCCTTTCCCCCAAAGGTTAGCGTGTGTTCTCTTCTAGGTTGGTGGACCTCCTGCAACGGGCTTTAAACTAGGCTTGTCGGGGGACGGGGAAGACGAGGGCAGAGGAAGCCTTGGACCCCTAAACCAAGCATCACCCACAAGAACAGCCCAGCCTAGACTGAAGATGAGCAGAACAAATACCCAGGTAAGCAGCAGGGGCCTGGGTAGTACTGAGATTGGGGGGGCAGTGCACACATATTCAGGAGGCCTCAAATGCCTTTACACAAATGCTCACAGTATGGGGAACAAGCAGGAGGAACTTACCCTCCTGCTAGCCGACACCAACCCAGACGTAGTGGGGCTCACTGAAATGTGGTGGGACCCAACGCATGACTGGGCGCTGAATATCAAGGGCTACAGGCTGTACAGGAGGGACAGGAGAGGGAGGAAAGGCGGAGGTGTGGTGCTCTACATCAAGGAGAAATATACATCCTCAACAAGTACCATGGAGTCAGAGGAGGGGCACACTGAAGTGCTCTGGGTTAGAATACAAGGCAGTTGAGGGGGAAGGGACTTAACAGTGGGGATCTACTACAGACCACCCAACCAAGGGGAAGAGCTAGACCGGGAATTCTTAAGTCAGCTCACAGGGGTAGTTAGGTCAAGGGATGTGGTCATCATGGGTGAGCTGAACTTTCCAGACATCTGCTGGGAAGAGCAGTCAGCCAGGTCTGACTGCTCATGTAGGTTCCTAGCTGAGATACAGGACCTCCATCTAACCCAGGAGGTGCACAGCGCCACCAGGGGAGACGCCTTGTTGGATCTAGTCCTGGCCATGGGCAATGACCTGGTGAGGGGTCTGCGGAAGCTCGACCACCTGGGCAACAGTGACCATCACCTGGTGGAATTCACCATCCAGTGCAAGGTGGCAAAGGCCTGCAGCAAGGCAGCAGCCCTGGACTTCAGGAGAGCGGATTTCAATGAGGTAATGAGACTAGTCGGGGAGGCACTGAGGTCCTGGTGGGGAGGTGAGTCGGGTGTCCAAGAAGAGTGGTAGTTCCTTAAGGAGACGATCCTCCAAGCCCAAAGGGAGGTAATCCCAGCATGGATCAAAGAAGGCAAGAGGACGCAAAAGCCCCCATGGCTCATTAAAAACGTATAGGAACATCTCCTAGCTAAAAAGAAGGTCTACACCCAATGGAAGCGAGGGGCCGTCACCAGGGAGGACTATACCTCGGTTGCTCGGGGCTGTACGGGGCTGGTCAGGAAGGCTAAGGCAGAGATGGAACTGGGACTAGCTACCCAGATCAAGGAAAACAAGAAGTCCTTTTTTAAATACAGAAGAGGTAAAAAGAAGGTACTGGGTAAGGTGGGGCCTCTGCAAGATATGCTAGGAAATCTGGTTGTCACACCAGACAACAAAGCTAACCTATTTAAAAATTTCTTTGCCTCCATTTTTCTGAGCAGGGACCGGGTCACCCCCCCCACCAGAACCCCTGTGGGCCCAGGGAAGGTGCACCCAGGACTACGCTCAGTGAGGACATAGTTAGGGAACTTCTGGAGGAATTGGATGTATTTAAATCAGCTGGTCCTGATGATCTCCATGCCAGGGTGCTGAGGAAATTAGCAGAGGTCATTTTGGGACCCCTGGCATGGCTTTACAAGCACTTGTGGTGCTCTGTGGGGTGCCAGAGAACTGGAAGAGGGCCAATGTGGTTCCTATTTTCAAAAAAGGGAGGAAGGAGGACCCAGGAAACTATAGGCCAGTTAGTCTTACCTCGATCCTGGGTAAGCTTTTTGAGAGAATTATCCTCGTGCAGGTCCACGAGGGGCCAGCGGGGGAGATTATGCTTAGGGCAGGTCCTGTCAGACCAACCTGGTGGCCTTCTATGACCAGGTCACAAAATCCTTAGATGCAGGGGTAGCAGTGGACCTAGTCTTTCTGGACTTTAGGAAGGCCTTCGACACTGTCTCTCATCCCATTCTCATTAAAAAACCGGGGGACTCTGGCATCGACACCTACACCGTCAAATGGGTCACTAGCTGGCTGGAGGGCCGCACCCAGAGAG
>NW_017729004.1:9028676-9029859 GCF_001723915.1 Gavialis gangeticus
ACTAGTCAGAGGGGACCAGCTGGCATTGGGGAAGTCCCTGTTCCCCCGAGCACTGCCAGGAGTGACTAGGAATAACGGTCACAAACTGGTAGAGGGTAGATTCAGGCTAGATATCAGGAGGCGCTACTTCACGGTCAGGGTGGCTAGGATCTGGAACCAACTTCCAAGAGAAGTGGTGCTGGCTCCTACCCTGGGGGTCTTTAAGAGGAGGCTGGATGAACAGCTTGCTGGGGTCAACTGACCCCAGTACTCTTTCCTGCCATGACAGGAGGTAAGACTTTATGATCTGTTCAGGTCCCTTCCAACCCTACTAACTATGAAACTATGAAATTATTCTTTGCCCTGTTCTGATGAGTATGCATCTAATTTAGCATGTAGGTGTTTTCTTAACTGATCGTGTACAATTGTGATCTTGTGAAAACTGAATTCATTAAAAATATGAACAGTTAAACTGTATATTATTAACCAAATCTCACTCATTTCAGCCCTCTCGGAAACATTTAGCAGCAGCTATTGTTTTTTTAAATATATGCTTATCACAGAATCACAGAAAAATTAGGGTTTGGAGGGACATCAGGATGTCACATCTAATCCAATCCCCTGCTCAAAGCAGTACCAGCCCCAGCTATGTCATTCCAGCCAAGTCTTTGTCTAGCTGGGCCTTTAAAACCTCCAAGGACGGAGCTTCCATCACCTCTCTGAATAGCTTGTTCCAGTGCTTTACTACACTCCTCATGAGAAAGTTATTCCTAATATCTAACCTAAACTTCCCTTGCTGCAACTGGAGCCCATTGGTCCTTGTTCTGTCATCTGCTGCTACTAAGAACAGTCCAGCTCCATCCTCTTTGGACCCCCACTTCAGGGAGCTGTAGGCTGCAATTAAATCCCACCTCAGTCTTCTCTTCTCCAAACAAAATATGCCTAGTTCCCTCAACCTCTCCTCAAAAGTCATGTGTCCCAGCCCCTAAACCATTCGCCATCCATTGGACTCTCTCCAATTTGTCCATGTCCTTTCTGTAGTGGGGGGCCCAAAATTGGATACAGTACTCCAGATGTGGGCTCAACAGTGCCAAATAAAAGAAAATAATCACTTCTCTTGCCCTGCTGGCAATACTCCTACTAATGCAGCCCAGTTGTTAGCTTTTTTGGCAACAAGGGCACACTGTTGGCTCATATTCAGCTT
>NW_017729004.1:9034859-9035795 GCF_001723915.1 Gavialis gangeticus
TCCTACCAGTGCTGTCCGGTATGCCATCAGTCTTCTTGGCAACAAAGGCAACACTGTTGGCTCATATTCAGCTTGTTGCCCACTGTCACCCCCAGATCCTTTTCTGCAGAGCTGCTGCCCAGCCGGTCAGCCCTCAGCCTGTCCCGGTGCATGGGATTGTTTTGTCCTAAGTGCAGGACTTTGCACTTGTCCTTGTGGAACCTCATGAGATACCTTTTGGCCCAACCCTCCAATTTGTCTCAGTCTGTCTAAATCCTACCCCTACCTTCCAGCAGATCTACTACTCCCTCAATCTTGGTGTCATCTACAACTTTCCCGAGGATGCACTCCATCCAATCTTCCAGGTTGCTGATGAAGATAGTGAATAAAACCAGCCACGTGACCGATCTATGGGGCACTCCACTTGATACTAGCTGCAAGCTAGACATTGAGCCGTTGATTACTAGCCTTTGAGCCTAACAACCCAGCCAGTTTTCTATACACGTTATAATCCAAACATCCAACCCATACTTCCTTAGTTTATTTGAGAGAATTGTGGGAGACGGTATCAAAAGCCTTGCTAAAGCCAAGGTATATCATGTCCACTGCTCTCCCCACATCCACAGAGCCAGTCGTCTCAACAAAGAAGGCAATCAGGTTGTTCAGGCATGACTTGCCCCGGTGAACACATGCTGACTGCTCCTAATCACCTTCTTCTCCTCCACATGCTTAGAAATGGAGTTCTTGAGACCCTGCTCCATGATTTTTTCAGGGACTGGGGTAAGGATGACTGCTCTGTATTTCTCTGGATCCTCCTTCTTCCCCTTATTTAAAGATGGCACTATATTTTCCCTTTTCCAATCCTCCTTTCCTGACTGCCATGAGTTTTCAAAAGTAATAAGCAGCAGCTCTGCAATCACATTTGCCAACTCCCTCAGCACCTTTGGGTGCATCGCA
>NW_017729004.1:9036043-9039198 GCF_001723915.1 Gavialis gangeticus
TACTTGTAGAAACCCTTCTTGTTCCCCTTCACATCCCTTTGCTAGCTGCAACTCTAATGCGCTTTGGCTTTCCTGATTTCATCCCAGCATACCCGAGCAAGAATTTTGAACTCCTCCCTAGTCATTTGCCCAAGTTTCCACTTCTTGTAAGCTTTCTTTTTGTGAGTTAGCTCACTGTAAGCTTCCTTTTTGTGTTTCAGCTCAGACTGATAAAATCAAATTCTTTGGGAATTACTTATTTTTCTGAGATGCAGAGGTTATAAAACTAGGAGGGACCGTACAGATGATCTGTTCTGATCTGCATACCACTGGACAGAGATTTTAAACAACATTCCTGAAGCAAACTCAGTAGCTTCTAGTTGAGATAAAACCTTATCTTTAAGGATGACCCCATTTCTGACCTAATGGCTTCAAGTGATGGAGCATCTACCAGGTCTATGGATAAATTGTTCCCAGTGGTTCACACTTGACCATAAGCAGAGACAGGTAGGTAGCTGTATTAGCCTGAAGTCAGGAAGAAGGCATTTGCACATTAGAGACTAGTGCTACGTGTAAAAATGAATGAACATGGAGCTGACATCAGCTCTAGGAAGACACACCAGCCTGTGGGCAAACACTTTAACCTCCCTAGACATTCCAGCGCTGCCCTCGGGGTCGCTGTTCTTACACAACTAAACTTAAAAAATGAATTTGAACGGGAAATGATGGAACAAGAAATCACCCACAGTCTGGATTGTGTTAAGTATGGTCCAAACCTGGATTCTTCTCCCACTCCCCAGACTAGCTTTTATAATCCCTACCTCCATGGGTTAGCTGCTTTGTTTTTCTTTCTTCTACCCACCTTGCCTCTCCCAGTATTGCTCTCTCCTTTTTCCTCCCCTTCTCTATTTTTTTTTGTAGTCAAATCACTGCTTTCTTTTTAGAAACTCTGCTCTCTGCAGTCCCTTCATCGTATCTGATGAAATAAGCTGCCGCTTACAAAGGCTTACGCATCTCTGATTTAGTCAGTCTTCAAGGAACACATCTACCCTGCCACCTGCCTAACTCTTTCATCCCTGTTATATTGAACTTCCATTGTCATTTTGCATTTTTATTACTAAGGTAAAGGAAATACTAGTTTCAAAAGTGTATGGTAAAAGAAACGTGATTATTTATGATGCTAGCCAGTCTCTGTTTCAAGTATTACAGGATACTCTGTTTAAGGGCATAGGCTCAGGATTGATAAAAGGCTGTGCACTTACCCAAACCTAATGTGACTAGTGCTATTAGAAGCATGGAAAATGAGGGAGAGCTAGTCAGTTTTATGGCTAATGGATGCCTAGAAAATGGGCAAAGATAACTGCAAAACTGACTAGCTGCTATCATTTTCAAGGCTTCTAACAGCAGTGCTTCGACATCTGTTTCCCCTTCATCAATGCCAATGCCAATTATTACCCAGTTAATTAGGTGGCAAAGTCGACATTGGAGCTGAAACAAACTATGCATTTAAATGTATGCGCACTTAAGCAATATGTGGATAAGTTATATTTGTTATAAAGAAAAGGACAGTTACATGGGAATTGCCAATATACAGGTACTTAAATGAATTATGCATTTACTGGGCATGCATATAATTGGAGTACACTGTACCACTGTTGTTATAAATTGTCTTATTCCATCAGCTGGATGACTCGAATAAATTGGCTCCCCATTGTGTAAGGCACCTTACAAGCTCGCTGCATTCTGTGCTAGTTTCAGATTTTTAAGTTGTTTCCCATTTTAATTAAATCCAAAAGCCCTCAGGACGTACCTGGCAAACATCATAGTGCTCAAAGAGAGACAGCAAGCCGATATCACTGCGTCCAGTGATGCCTTTTAATATAGTGATGTTGCCATTTCCAGAGTCCAGCTCTATCACATTGTTGAACACATTGGACACAGCTTTGCCAGTCAGAAGCAAGTTCACAAGTTCCTGTTTATCATGTACAAAGAAAATCATCAGCTATACATCTTTCTTATGTGTCAAGAATCAATGCCATATGATTATGGTGGATTTGTATAGCTAAGGTTCCAGCATTTAACTGGTTAACTAGGGGGTGGGAAGCAGAGTTATACTATATAAGGTATCCTAACATATTTTAACAACATATTATATTCACTCTATTCACATGAACCTATGATGAGAGATTAGTCATGTACCATCTGAGCCATTCATTAAAGCCAGGGTGGCAAACCGATGACCTGTAGGATGAATCTGACCTGTGGAGTCTCCCTATCTGACCTGTCGGGATACTAGCACACCACTGGAAGTTGAGGGAAGTGACTTGCTATGGGATTTGGGGCCCTTTGACTGTCCTGGCCACAACCATTAGCGGTAATCTTGGCTTGTTGCTCCCATCCCCAGACCCCTTCCCCTGGACCGAGTGCTTCTGCTGGACCCCTCCCTCTACCAGTAGGCATCACCTCCTTGCCACCTTCAGACCCACCAATGCTACTACTGCTGGACCCTTTCTGCCTCCAGATCCACTGCTGTTATGGTGGCCACAATTACCACCACCATAACCCAGGCTGAATCCAGCCTGCAAGGAGCCCCACCATCTAAATCCAGCTTGGGACTCCAGGTGAGTTTGACACCTCTACATTAAGGCATATGCATATGACTTGTCAGACTCCTGATTTGTGTTTATGTGTACTGTGAGCCAGTCCTTGAAATAGTTCATTGGCATTTTTGTAAAGCCAAGAAACTGAATCGGACATTGCACATCTCAATTGCATACCCCACCCCACCCCAAAAGCATGGTAGTGCCAGTGACAGGGATAATGGTACACAGCAATTTGTGGAGGAAGACTGTGCCACAGAAAAGAACTGGCTTAGCATTAATAAACAACATATGTCTGAATACAGAGGGAGAAAAAATAGGAAGAGAACTTTTCAGGAATATGAATCTCTTAGCTCTAAGGCATAAATAACCATGGTATTGCCTTTTTCAACTTGATTTATGAATAATTGTATTTGTTTGTAAGCCAACTGTTATTCTGAAGGTTTACTGAGTTTTAATGATGTACATCCTAGGCAAATGGATCTCTTAATTCTCTAGGAAAGTTCAGCAACATGTAAAGAACAGATTTAGGGCAGGAAGTGAAGAATTCCCCTTTCCAACTGAAACTAGAAAAAA
>NW_017729004.1:9039209-9043814 GCF_001723915.1 Gavialis gangeticus
AAGTGAAGAATTCCCCTTTCCAACTGAAACTAGAAAAAAAATTGGGTACCATAGAAGGAATCACTTGAGTCTAAATTTGGCCATAATGATAAGGATTAACAGTTCAAGGCGGGATATTTAAGGGCTAAAAATCTTTCCAAAATCAGACCATGTAACATTAAATGTTGTGTCTTAAGCCATGCCTGCACTAACTTTGCCTGGCAGTGGTGCCCTCAATCATGTTCCACTCTTCCGGATAGGCTGTGTGGTTGTATCTGTGTACCACTGGGGGTGACCTAATTAGCATGGGGCTACCTGGCAGTGTCATACAGTACCACATATTATAGCTATGTTGCTTCTGATTTTAGAGGCAGTGTGCCCAGATCAGGATGGCAAACATAAGAAGTGTCATATTGGGTTGGAACAAAGGTCTAATCCATTATCCTATCTCCAACAGCACCAAGTAGTAGATGCGTTAGAGCCCTATCAGACATTGCATTTATGGCACAATTAATGATTTACATTTATGGCATGCTAATCACACCATAAATTGAAACATGACACATGTTTAGCTAATGTTTATGACAATAAAAGGGCAAACCAGCCACAAAGATATTAAACATTTAATGTGGAATATCTGTGTGGCTGGTCTGTGTTGAACTTTAAACTGAACATGTGGCATGTCCTGGCACACGTTCTGGACCCAGAGCTCCCTATGCCCCATTCCAAAGATCAGTAGGATGGGGCACAATGCAGTCTGGGAACCAACACAGAGCCACCCCGCACCCAATCCCTGGGATCAACTGATCATTGGCTTCAGGCAGGAGGCAGCACCAGCTCTCAGACACAGCCCCCCACCCCTCCAGAGGTTTCAGAAGGACAGCATATAAACAGGGCATGTGTAGAGTGATCCATCCATTGCCATTCCCTCCCTGGCATCAATCATTGGTGTGTTTGTGGGGGTCCAGTCACGTGGCATTTACTAAGTCATTTTGTAGCATTTCTTATGCGTGCTGTTTCTAATATCCAGTCATCTCCCTTACTTACCTGTGTGCAGTATCCGTGGCTACCTATCAATTGGTTTGTGAGCACATCAAAGTCACTGCGCACCCTAGAAAAGATATGAGATGATTCAGTCACAACTCTTCCTTTCACAACAGTTGGCATTTCTAATGCCTGGAAAGCCTATTCCCCAAGCACAAATATGGCTATACTTTTTGAATTTGTTTAGAATACACTTCTCTGAGGAAAAAGAGATACATATGTGCTTTTAGTTACATAAAATCTGCTGAAAATGCATGTTAAAATTTGTTTTACAAGAAGTTAGTCAAGTGCTAGGCTAGTGAACTAAAGGGAGAGGAAAACGGCTGCCAGTGGTTATTGGAATCAAAGCCCCAAAACTATAACACTGCTTTCTTTCAAACAGATTTATCAAAAAAGTCTTAGGATAAGACAAACTTCATTTTTGTACGTTACGTCCATGGATGACATTTTAGGAATGCATGTCATTTTATATTTGATTTCGATTATATAAAATATGGATAATAGTAGCAAAGGTTTATATACCATTTTCTCCCATTTTAAGCTCAAGAATGTTATCATTGTTATCCATGGTATTTGCCCATTAACTGTAGGCAGTGCTGTACATATATTGTGCATAGTAGTCTCCACCGTAGGAAAAAATAAAGGAAGATCAATGCATAGATCAAATGCTCTACCTTTACAAACACTGGGATTGCTATACTGTTCCACGCCAAAGGTCCATTTACTCTGCTATTATTTCTCAGAAAGTGACCTGTTTGATTATTTAAAAAAAAAAAAATCTCATAACAATTGCAGAATATCCTCTCTGTAGAGGAAGATTTTTCATCCATGCATTGCATCACTTAGTAGTTGGTTTACGTCCAGAAACATGAGAGTTTATAACCCATATCATATTTTTATCTTATCTTGAGTAATTACAGCTACTCTTATATTACTCATAAATGTCTAATGTCTTTTTGAAACCAACCATTTTGGACTCTATGATATCTTGTAGTAATAAATGCTACTGATTAATTACATAGTACATAAAAAATGGAATTCCCTCCTTTAGTTGAACTATGCTGATTTCAATTTCATTGGGTCTCTCCTGATTATCGTATTATGTAAGAGGGTAAAGAAAATGTCCGACTGAACATTTCTCTATTTTTAATTATTTGATATACCTCTCTCATATTCCCTCTTATTTCTGTCCTCTCAAAAAAAATGCACATGGTTTTTTAAATATGTAAGTATTTCTGTACATCTAATTTTTTTGTTCCCTATCTTTGGACAACTTAATTAAAAATGTATTGCAGTATGATAGGGGAAAGGATACAGTGGTCAAACTGGCCTGGATGCAATAGGATCTGGCTTAAATTTCAACCCAACCTTAAATGTAATTCCATTTTCTGTTTTAAAAATGGGTTCTGATACTGAAAAGATTCAGTTATTTCTTGGTTTCTGCCTTTCTTTCTGCATTCTTTGGTTTCATCCCAAGCATCCCAGAGGTTATTTTCTTATAGTATTTCTTCTAATGCTGAAACAAGGATTTATTGTAAATCTCATAAAATTTCTAATCTCCTTTCAATCCTTTCAGGACTGAAAAATCTATGTAAACTTGTGGAGTTTCACCATGGCACCACTACATAATGCAAGTGAGAAGAACAATGTAGGAGTTTTGGTGATGGCTAACAGCTAAATCAGCTATTACTACTAACACTAACACTGAATTGAAAGGAAAACAAAGAATTTGTGAAAACTCTGCGTGCAGTATGGAGAAATTTCTTTTGAAAGGATCACAACCTTACACGCCAAGGATGGAATGATAATAATCTTGGATTTTGGCCACTTCTCAGTTTTAGAAACAGTTTCAACACGAAAATCTCATAGCCTCATTTGAAAAGAGAGGACTGTTCAATATGCGTCAGTTGGGGACGATGGGACATACATGTAGGACAATAGGAGGAAGTTCTAATTTCATCTGTAGGTGCAAACAATATGGGATTGTTGAGGTCTATCTCAGATTTTCAAGAAAAAGCACATCTGCATTTCAAATCACTTCGACTAATGAGGAAGCAACGATCAGGCATATAGCTGACAAGATTTACAACTGTTATAAATCATATTATACTGCAATTCTTCCTTCCAAGAAGTTAACATGGAACAGAATGCAAACAGGCACATCTGTTTACAATATTTACGATGAAACAAAAGGTGAGGTAGATGAAGAGCCCAGGAACTTTTGGGCACTCTATAGACACCAAAAAATAATATTGCATTATATTTCTGTCAGAACACAATGCAGTACATTGATAAAGTGCAAATTAGGGACATGTTTCTTCAATCTGATGTCAAAAGCGCTTATGCTCATCATCTTCATCACTGGGTGTTCCTAATGTTGTTAAGACCAGAGGTGGTCAACCTTTCAGCCCCATGAGCTGGATGAGCGGCATGGAACCAGTTCACAGGCCAGATTCAGCACAGATTTGGTCCATGGTTCAGATCCTGCCCGAGGCTGGTCCGTGGATCTGGCTCTGTGCCAGCCTAACCTGGCACACCAAGACTGATCATATGCTGGCCTTACCCCATATACCAGATCTAACAATGCACTCACATGATTTAGTGTGAAGGGTCACATTGTCCGGCACCAAGGGCTTCCTATTGGTCCTAAAATTTGGCAGCAGGGGAGAGGCAATTAAAACTGCCACCACTTTCCTGCTACCAAATTTCTGGACACCTGGGAGCCCTGCAGGCCAGATCTATCCTGCCAGCTAGAGGTTGAGCATCACTGGGGCTACACCACCACTTGTCTATAATCCCTGTAGAAGGAGATGAACATGCCTGGAGCAGGGAGCTGGACCAAATGACATCCTGAGGTTCCCTCCAGTTGTACTTTTCTAAATATTGATCACTAGTGTCACTTGTTGAGCATTTTTACTCTAAATTTTAAAGCATTTAACAGTGGAGAGTATCATTAACTGTGAGTTATGGGTAGCAAAGCTAAGAGATTAAGGATGTGCCCAGTGCTGTCAATGGTTCAAATGGACAAAGGGATCCCAGGTTTTCCTGCATGATCCTCTACATCAGGAGAATCTGAAGTCAATGGAAAGAGGCTACACATATGTGGCACAGCAAAAAGGGGATGAGACTGCAGTCCCCCCACCCCTGATTCCACCCTTGAATATTATTATTACTTTTCAATGTCATGCAAATATGAAAGAATTACTAAAATATTTTGGAGGCTGAAAATATAAAATCAAGTGATATATGGTGCTTGAACCATGCAAGATTTTTGCAATAGTCTGGAAGTGGTCCACTTAGAGACCGTGGTCCTCATTCAGAAAAATCCTTGGGCAAACACTTAACTTGAAGCACAGGCTACATACTCAGTCGCTGACCCAAATAGCCATCACCACTTAGCTGCTGAGCAAAAATGCTATCTCTAGGTTTTAGACTATTCCAGAAGATCTCACAAGAGAAGGATCTTTATTGGCCTTATTTTCTATTCCCTACTTTTGCAGTATTTAAGATAAAATAGGCTATGTCTTTCCTGAAACTGAGAGATAGGATCACACCAATGTAGACATACTGGGCATGTCCACA
>NW_017729004.1:9048814-9052951 GCF_001723915.1 Gavialis gangeticus
TTCCCTACTTTTGCAGTATTTAAGATAAAATAGGCTATGTCTTTCCTGAAACTGAGAGATAGGATCACACCAATGTAGACATACTGGGCATGTCCACACATGCAATTAATGCAACTGAATATACTCTGGCTCAATTTGAGCCAGAGTAAGCTAATTCTGACATCGCCATCTACATGTGCATTTAAACGCAGTAATTTACTATGCTGCCCAATACTACTTGTATCTGATGGGACTACCTGGCAGAGCAGTAAATTAGTCTACTGCACACTAATTGCTGTGCATGTGTGGACGGTGATGCTTTACTGCACAGCAAATTAGTCTGCTGCGCAGTAAAGTGCCTTGTGTAGATGTGCCTGCTGTAATTAGCTTTGATATAGCTGGCTTAGTACCCATAGCAGTGAAGTTGTGGCTTCAGAGCAAGTGCACCACCTGAAAGTGATGTAATACAGTTATACAGTGCCCTAAATCCCTCGGAGTCATAAAAACATCTATGGATCAGTTCTTCAGCTGATATAAATCACAGTTCCACTGACTTCACCAAAGCTGTGCCAATTTGTATTGATTGAGGATTTGCTTCAATCTTTTATCCATTCCTATTAAACCGATTTTACCCCATCCTATTAAGCTACCAGAAAATTGCAACCATGCCTAGATCAAAGCACAAACAAATCACCCCACAATTTAAGACAAATGAAGAAACTGGAATGGGAATATGGATCTTAGTTTAGAAAAAACAAAACACCTTCTTGTGATCTGTATAGATCTGTATAGAGAAACAAAAATACTTGATTACTGGATGCTGCAGTTTGACATATCAGATGTCTTCTTCTTACTAAACAACAGCATTTTTGATAAACAGCTGCAATTTAATAGAAGACCTCATACGGGTTGATCTGTTGTTTGCAGGAAAAAAACCTACATGCTAGTTTTTTAACAGACAATGGCTGAGCATTACACATTAAATTAAAAAGTCAGGGATATGTCTGATACTAGGAAAAATGGTGATATATCCAACACAAACATAAAAACATCTACTGCTCATTATTTACTATGATCTTCTGCTTGCTTGTTAATAGGGGAAAAATCTGATGTGTGTACTGCTTCTTGACAGTCCTAAACTCTGTGGCAAAGCCACAATAGTAAATCGGTGATGTCGCACCCATGCTCATGGCAACAGACTGCTACATTAACAAACACACAATTATGAGTCCCCTCCAGAAATAGAACTTGGGCTGGGAGGGAGCAAAACTCTTCTTTGAATGTAAAGATCTCAAATAATTACACTGGGGATACAGAAAATGACCAGATGGGGAAAAGGTTGATTGTATAAATGTTTTGTTTTTTTCATATTTGCACAGTGTGAACATTCTTTGGTAAGGCAACAACGATTTAAAAAGAGGTGGAAAAAACTCAGCATTTAAAAAACCATTTAAGTTGTGATGCAGACCAATAAAGCGGAGAGCATGGTTTTGTTCTGAATTCTTTGCCTCTCCTTTTTAGGTTCAAACTCAGGAAGGCATTTATGTAGCTGTTTGACTCTAAGCATTTGAGTATTTCCATTTGTCTTCCTGGCGTTTTACCGTAGTATGGAATGCATTCCTCTTCGTGCAGCTAGACTCCACAGAGCTGCTGATACAAGTCCTCGCAAGTCCAACCCACAGCTTCGGTTTTCCAGATTAGACAGTTTCCCCATATTTACCATGCTGAGCTCTTCTGGATCAGAGCCTGACACAGTAAGCAAAAGTACTTGAGCCACACCTAAGCCCTATGTGTGGGTTGTTCATTGTTTAATAGAAGCTGCTCCAAGCCTTTCTGGATAGGGTGGGATAGACATCAAAATAATAAATAAATAAATAATATTTGCCCATGCTTGTCTTGAAGTGTGTTTTTTCAAGTTGAACAGATCACAATTTGAGAGGAAGAGATACCAGCTGAAACCAGGCTTCTCTGAAAGCATTTTCCATTTTGTTTTGCTTCACAGTAACCCAGTGCTTAATTCTCAACATTTTCTTCCCCTTCCCCCAACACACATCTTTATTTTTTTGGAAATGGAGTAGTGCATCTTCTTGGAGCTGTGGGATTGAATTCACTCAAGCTGGAGAAGACCTAGAACCTATTTTTACTGCTTCCTGGGTGACTACTTGAACCATTAGGCTGTTACACAAAGAAGGGAAGCAACCACTCCTCCTGTTTTGTACTGTTGAATGAAAGCAACAATGGGTGCTGTGATTCATGCTGAAGGAATCAGAACTCATGGTAGAGCTGATACCTTTTATTAAACCAACTAGATTTTTGCATAAAAAATTCTTTAAATTTCTTTCTTTCTTTTTTATGCAAAAATCTAGTTGGTTTAATAAAAGATATCACCTCTAGCACAAGTTCTGATTCTTTTTGCCTCTAGACCAATAAAGCTACAACCTGGATACCATGATTCATGCTGGACTCACTAGTGCTCATGTGAATTATATGTGCTCTAAGGACTTCGGTGGAGTTTAAGCACTGTGTCAGCTCCAGTCAGAGTCCCAACAGGACTTAGGTGCCTTGGTGTTTAAACCGGATTTTTCCAGGCATAAGGGTTAGGGGCAGACATTTGAAAAGCCTGAAACTGAATTGATTCAATCTTTGCAGGTTAGTCTAACCTGCCTAGTTTGAACCAGTTTGCAACTACACAGACATTCCCTCTGGACTGAGGAAATGCAGATGCATACCTGCAGTGGCTCAGGCTAGAAGCTGGGAGGTGCTAGAGCAGCCCTCCCTTCTCTGGCTCGGTGCTGAGCAGAGGGGGGGCATGGCCAGGCCCTGGCAGGATTCTCTGAAAGGAGAGGTTTAACCCCCACCCCCTCCTGCCTGTAGTCCCAGGCTTTTCCCTGTTCACTGCTCAATTGTGGGGGAGGAGGGGTTGCCAGACCCCAGCTCCAGGCTAGCACTCTGAGGCAAAGGGTGTGTGTGCAGCGCATGCATCTGTTAATGATACTGAGCTTTTCAATTTCCCTCTCCCTGTTTCTTCATATTGTCTGCAAACCTGACAGGCAAGGGAGCCAGTAGGGAGCTGGTAACACAGTATTTATAAGCCTATTAACAAAACAAAAGCCTCTCTCAATAGTTCAAGCTTTTAAACAGCTTTTTCCAATGAAAGCACTGAAGGGACATTACCAGCTGACCTGTTGATTAGCTCCAAAAAGCCCTAAGTAGACCCTGTCCTGTCTGCCAGTCCCAGTGAAACTGGAGACACACACACACACACACCTCTCAGCATTAGCTAGAATACCACATGCCTAGGGTTTGTGGAGCTGGGGTGTTTGCTGTGGAAGATGGGAGGCTGGGAGGGGGGAATCCATGCTTGAGCAGTGTGTGGCCAGGGGTCATGGGGGGAGAAGTCAGGCAGACCCTGATGTGCCTGCAGTCTCTGCCAGAGCTCTGGATAGGAAGCAGAGGGCTGGAGCCAACCCTGTTGTCTGGAGCAGACAGCCCAGCCCAGGGCTGCAAAGTATCTGGGATGCTGGGGGACTCTGGTTTAACTTAAACCAGGAAGGGGTCTGGGACAGACATTGCATAAACTGGTTTGACCCAAATCAGTTAAGACTGATACTACCCTCAACCAGGTTTATCTTAAAACAGTTTTAGCCATTTTGAAACTGGTTTATGTGCACTGAACTTCTGTTCTGTTACAGGTTTAAATCCATTTCTAATCACTCAGATGATTTATGTGTAATGTCTGTCCCTAACCATGAAGATATCTGAGTTGTAGGCACCTCAGATATTTCCAGTCCAAAATGGAGGCACTGCTTGATTTTTGTTGCTGCAGAATGGCTATTTGTGATCACTCTTTGGACCTCAGGCAACCAAGTACCATAAAAGCCTCATTTAGGTGCCTTTAGAACCAACTTGGCTTTGGCCCTTTTCAGTCATTATCAAGGCACAGCAGTGGAAGGCAAAGTGAAAGCACTTGATTCTATTCATAGATTCATAGATTAAGGGTCGGAAGGGACCTAGTAGATCTTCTAGCCCGACCCCCCGCCAGGGCGGGAGAACAACAAAAAACCCCAAAAAGAGAAACGGGACTCAAACGAGTCCAGCCAGGTAGGCATCCAGCCTCTTCTTAAAGACCCCCAGGGTAGGGGCCAGCACCACTTCCCT
>NW_017729004.1:9053623-9054916 GCF_001723915.1 Gavialis gangeticus
GGGCCTATAGTTACCCGGGTCCTCCCTCTTCCCCTTCTTGAAGATGGGGACCACATTTGCTACCTTCCAATCATCTGGCACCTGGCCCAAGCACCACGATCGCTCATAGAGCTGTGCCAGGGGCCCCGCAATAACCCCAGCTAGCTCTCTCAACACCCTGGGGTGGAGATCATCCGGACCCGCTGACTTGAACGCGTCCAGCCCCTCCAGAAGCTCTCTAACCCGGTCCTCCCCAACCTGAGGTCTGATATTAGCTTTGCTTAATATTTTTCCCAATCTTACATGAATCTAAGAAGGTGCATGCCAATTTCCATCTTTTTCTGTGTGCTTCGCAGTGCTTTTTAAAGGAGAGCTATTTTTGTAGAAGCATGCAAGAGAAAGAGGATCTTAAAAATAGTCCCCAAACTGTCCTTTGAATCTATATTTTCAAAAGATGAAATAAATGTCTCTTACATGTCTGCCCGTGTAGTGCTTTTGTGGTGCATCATGACTGTAGCTGAGATGAAGCAGCATTATGGGGTGTGGTGGGTGGAGTAGGAAAAATTTTCCTGCACCAGAGTTAAGACAGCTGTTTTCTTCCATGGAAAGCCATGACCTTTTCTGTAGATACTGTCTTGGCTTTTCAAAAAGCTTTTTTCCTTGCAGCAGCCACTGAAGCTGAATTCTAAACTTGTAGTCATGTCTCTTGGGTCTACAAGATACCTACCCAGGAATGTAGATTTGGAAGGGATATGGTGGTCACCCAGCCCAGTACCCTGGTTTTTTGCTCCCATAATTAGGAAGATGTTCCAGAACCTCATTCCTCTGATAGTTAAAAACCTTCCTCTGTTTTCCAACCTAAATATATACATGGACACTTTTGTGCTCTTTTGTTGTGTGCCAACATTGTACTCTAACTTAAAAAGTCTTTGTTTTTCTTGAAGTCTAAACAAGCTGAGTCCTTTTAGTCTCCTCTCCAGTCCCTTGACTGGTCTGGCAGCCCTTCCCTGAACCTGTTTTGGTTGGAATTCATCTTTCATGAGCATGGGTGACCAGGATTGTATGCTGGATCCCAGTTCAGGTCTCACCAGTGCTTTGTGCAAGAGCACTGATACTTTTATAAATCTCCTGGAAATGCCTTGACTGATCCATCCTGTGGCTGGCCTTGCCTTTTTTTACTGCCTCATCACCCAAGTAACTCACTCATCCTGTGACCGACTCCGAAATCCAGCTTTCCCTTCTGTCACTTCCATCTGATTAAGAAATGAGAACTTCCGTTCTCATTAAGAAACTGGGAGGCTGTGGCGTAGACAC
>NW_017729004.1:9054927-9055348 GCF_001723915.1 Gavialis gangeticus
AAACCCCATCCTATTCTCCTCTGCCCATCCTTGTAATCTGTCTAGGTCTGACTGCAGCCTGTTGCTTTTTTCTAGTGTGCCCACATCCCCCCATATCTTGGTGTCATCGGCAAACTTGAGCAGGGTGCTTTGCACCCCCTCATCCAAATCACTGATGAAGATGTTGAACAGGGCGGGCCCAAGGACAAAGTCCTGTGGGACCCCATTTCCCACATCCTTCCAGGTCGAGAAGGACCCATCCACTACCACCCTCTGGGTGCGACTCTAACCAGTTGGCGACCCATTGGACTGTATGGGTGTCTATGCCACAGTCCCCCAGCTTCCTAATGAGAATGGGGTGAGAGACAGTATCAAAAGCCTTCCTGAAGTCTAGGAAAACTATATCCACTGCCACCCCTGCATCCAATGATTTAGTGACCTG
>NW_017729004.1:9060348-9065053 GCF_001723915.1 Gavialis gangeticus
CCACGTTGGCCCTCTTGCAGTCCTCTGGGTTTTTAAGAGGAGGGTAGATGAACCCCTTGCTGGGGTCATTTGACCCCAGTACTCTTTCCTGCCATAGCAGGGGGTCGGACTAGATGATCTGCTCAGGTCCCTTCTGACCCTAGAAACTATGAAACTATGATGAGCTCTCCCTAACTGCCCTGATTAGCCCCTGCATGTGTATCTTTGCAATCTGTGTTATTACATTTCATCCTACTTCTATCACTCTAGTTTTCAAAGTCATCCTCTTCTTCCTGCATAATATTCACCTCCTCCACTGTACTGACAGTGCCTTCCAACTTTGAGTCACCAGCAAATTTCAGTAACGCACTCCTATGATTTCGCCACTAACATACATATTACATAGAATCGGCCCTAATAGTGACCTTACGGCAGTCCAGCTTAAAGGCTCTCCATTCAGCATAACCTGTCCCCCCCATAAACCAAATCCTCTTCACTTTACAAATCCTGTTCCTAACCTTGTCTCAGCTAACAATTTCCCACATCATGGTATCAAATAGTTAACTGAAGTACAAATATATTAGATCTATATAGACAAGGGAAAATCAATGAGTTTATGGGAGTAAGATATTAAGTTTGTCTGGAATGATGGTATAGTTTTGATAAATCCATGTAGCATTTTATCCTATTTTCTATTGACTTCTGTGTACTTCACTATTTCTTTCTAAATTTGTTTGTAAGCCTTGACTACTCCTGAGGTCAGACTAAGTGGCCTGCAGGTGCTTACATCATTTTTCCTTCACTCGTTAAATATAAGCATTGTGTTTGCCATTTTCCAGTCCTACATTATCGTCCATGTTTTGACAGATTTATTAAAAGTCTTTGCCAGCAGACTGTGATTTCACGTTGCTTTTTTAAGATTTTGGGATGGAGTTTACTTTGCTCCAAAAGCTTCAAGCTCTTTGAATTTTACTTCCACGCAGAGATTGCAATTCTCTTTCCATAAGCCATCCTTACTTTACTGCCATATTCTATGGTATTATCTTTATTGAACACCAAGACATTGTAGTTAATGAGTGCTTGCCTTACATCTAGGCTCTCACTGAATATTAGCCCCACTTCTTTTCTTGTTCTCTTTTATTCGTGCAACTGAAGCACATTTATATTGCTTCTGTTTATTTTCTTTGCAAAGTCTAAGTCAGTTTGACTTGTGGAAACAACCACTTTACCCCTTACGGTCTCTGACTGAGAAGATGCAGTTTTCTCTTATGATCCCTTTTCCCAGTCCTCCTAGGCTTGTTGCTCATGAGTTACTTGTTGCTAGCTAGGCTTGTTGCTCAAATGACCATTCCTAAAAGGTTATTCATCCACTTAGGTCTAGAGCCCTTTTCTCCCCCTCATCTGAGTTGCAAAATTGCAGATTTTTTTATGTTTGACTTAAAGAAACTCCACGTAGTCTCTGAGCTTTTTAATCAGTAGAGTAACTTAGGGTGGGGATGAGCCAATGTAGTAGGGCCACCAGAACTGTGCCTCACCTCCCTGGATTTCATACCCTGACAGCCAAAGCAGTCCTACAGCATTGCTCTTGCAGCAGCAGCTGGGTTCCTGGACACCACATTGCTGCTCACCCAGATAATTTCCCTTTAAGTGTTCAGACCTGTCCCAATCCCCATGTGGCTGGGAGACAGCTCCCTTGCAGCCAGCACAGCTCTTCCGGCTACGTGGGGATTGGGATGGGTCCCAATCTCCACATGGCAGGGAGACACCTGCCCCTGCAGCCGGCATAGCTCCCCCCTTAATTGGGGTTTAGCCAGACCCTTGGGTCCCCTGCTGCTTGGGCTGACCAGTAATTGCTCCCAGTCAGCATCTACACATGCGCTAGAGCGCATTATCTAATATGCTGTTTATCTAGTACCTGATTGTGTTGGTACTAGCAAAGAGCACATTAGGCTAATTTAATGTGCAGTAAGTCCCATGCACGTGCGGACGGTGACACTTTACCGGCCATACTTACATGAGTGACGGACCGCACAGTTGTTACTACGTAGTCATTTAGTACTTGACTACCATTAGTACCAGTGTTACTGTCATTTAGTACTACATTACCATGCAGTAGCATCCCCATACAGTTTTTTTTTCTGATGATACTGTGCAGTAGCTCATTGCTACTGCACAGTAGTGTCTCGTGTAGATGCAGCCACTCTGCATTAGATTAGTCTGATGCTCAGTAAAGCATCTCATGTAGACGCGTTCACTGACTATGCCACTGCACATAATTTACTGTTATTTCAGGACAGCTTCTGCAACTCTGCCACACAACACAAGGAGCTTATATAAAAGGCAAGCAGGTATGTTGTGGGGAAACAAGAAATTAGAGATTGGCTTGGGGTCGGGAAATGGTTTCAGTAAAAGGAAACATGTCCAGGGTGGAGAACCCATTGTTCCATCTGCAACTCATGCACTGACGTAGCATCACTTGCTTTCTAAATACTTCCCCAGAGCAGAGCGAATGTCAGCTTTTGGGTTATTTTATATTTATCTGTTATTTATGTGTGTCAATTAATAATCCCCTAAACAGCTATGGACCAGGTGACCCAAAACAGTGAACTACTGTAACAATGTAGTTTACTTTCTATTACACACCTCTTAACGCGAGGCAGAAGGATCAGATAGCGTAAAAACAGTTCAACCATGCATTAGTTCCTGTACAGCTTTTAAGATAAGTGGATGAAACATCTGTCATTTTAAAACAGGTGACCATATTCTTTCCCTTCAGCAATGCGGAAGTTATACAGGAATGGACAAAGAAAGAGGTACTAAACAATGCAAAACAGTGTCTGAGAGGCAGGTACCTTTATAGTTAAGGCACCAACTTCAGGATGCAGGAAAGCTGGAATTAGTTTCCAGGTCAGTGGTCTCGGGCAAGTAGTTCAGACCCAACTTATGTTCCTACGATTTTACATTGTTCAAGCTAAATGTTTTCCCAAACATCAGAGAATATGTTAATGGCAGAGCCAAGCATAGCAACCAACAAGCCTGATTCCTAGTGTTTTGGGTATATCTGAGCCTTGCAAGGCAATGCCAGGCAAAGATACCTGAGCTACTTCTGTGCATGCTATTTACCCAACTAAAAGTCGTACAGTGACACTTGCATGGTGTTTTACACAGGTTAATAAGCCCTGCTTCTCAGCAGAGCTGATTAGCCTAGATTTAGTGTTGTGCAAGCACAGTAATGCTGCTTCTGGTATGAGAGCTGGCACAATCAGAGACAGTTTGATTATCTCTGCCTAGCCCTGTCTTGCATTATACAGACATACCTTTAGTCTATCTGACCACATTTCCTTCTCTCTCAGCCAAAATTATTTCCCATGAAGACTACACTTAGCATGCCAAGTGCAGCCCTGCTTAACTTAGCATGGGAAGGATATTTTTAGAAATGGAAAAAATGTAAGAAGAGCAGCAATATTACTCCATAGTTTTTCAAGACAAAGATTAGGAAGAAAGATTAGATAAGCTTAGTCTCTCTAGCTCAGAAAAAGGTAATTTGGTTCATTTCTATGTGGAAAGCAACAGGTACAAGTTCCTAAATACAGCTTTAAACATACATCTCCCCTTTGCTCTGATATGCTCACTGAAGGAAGGCTTGAGAGTACAAGATAAGTAAATGGGAGATGCCTAGGAACAATGAGGGTCCTAATTAGGGCCTAGCTTAAAAGGGGCTAGATTGATGATGGACCAACATCTGAATCATTCAGAACTCATCATTTAACAAAAGGCACTAAATTATGGAACAAACTGCTAAACTCAAAAATGCAAAACAGCATAGGTCAGTTCAAGACGAAGCTGGACACATTTTTGGAAGAAAAAGGACCACAATGGTGCAATTACTAGAGCTTTGGGATAACACTAAGGAGATGGGTTGACTCATACTTTCCTGGGTTTACAATAGGTCAACACTAATAAACTATACAGCCTTTTTCTGACCCTCAAAGTCTTGTTATTTTGCACAGATAACACCATTGTTTTCTTCATTCTCACAGACTCACTTGAGAGGTAGAAGTTAAAAGGTTCAAACACCGGATGCTAAATACACAATTCTAGCTGTGATAAAGCAGTCAAGTCTACACTGGCCAAAAAATATCTGTAGTTTTGTATTGATCAAAACTCTGAGTAACACACTCACAGTATGTGCACTACAATGGCCATTATATTTAGCATTTGGCAATGCATTGTGTTTCCACAAAAGGAATTGTGGTAATGCATCATTCTCAGTCAACATTTCCTAGGGTCTGGCAGTAGACTGGAGGGTTCTGGGTTTGATGGCTCTGTCTTGAATAGAGGAGGTGAAGGAAAGAAGAAGGTTGGTACAATGAAGACCTACACCATGAGCACTTTGATGGGAAGCACCATTTCAAATTCAATTAAATTGACTGGCTGGATCAGCAGCTGCTAAAAGAGCAATGGGTTTTGCTTAATTTTCATGGGTCAGGAAGCTGGAGCAGGTGAAACATGGTTGAGGAGGAATCTGGAGGTGGTGCAGCAGCATTTGATATGAAACGGCAATAATTTTATTAGTTCTCCAGTAGTTAAAAAATAAATGATGTTGGAATGGTCAGCACTCCTTCCCGTCACAGAGACTACAACAAACCCCAATGCACTTCCTTGGGAACTGTAACCCTTGCAACCATTTCTTATTGGCTCCCTCACTGATGCTCATTATACTTGC
>NW_017729004.1:9070053-9084221 GCF_001723915.1 Gavialis gangeticus
CATTGCAGCACCACTGCTGCCTACCCCAAGTGCAGCCCCTCTCCAGGAAGCGCCCAGCGCAGCCCCGACCCCAGCCCACAGCAGCAGCCCACCTTCACCCCATGCACTCATCTTGGGACATATGGCCCCCATGCCTCCCCTGAGGTGTGTGTAGCGGTGGGAGCCACCACACCCTCCCTGCAGCCCCCAGATAAGGTACTCATGGCTCCTTCCCATGCTCCACCCTGGCTGTGCAGCTCCTGCCCCAACCCCACTCCCTCCCTCACTAATGGGGCCTCAATCTGCACCCTCCCCCACGTCCCTTCTCTCACAACAGACTAACCATTTCTTATTGGCTCCCTCACTGATGCTCATTATACTTGCTGTATGATGAACTCATTAGCACAATCTACACAGCAACACTGAAAGCATAACCCTCTGCTTCTCCAAGTGGGGTAGGCCTGCTAAATACAAATGCCTATGACTTAAAATGAGTGCAGTATTAGATTAAAGCTTGTTGAAAATAGGCATTTCTGTCCTGCAGGAAATTTGGACATTTCCCTTTTTTTGTGTTCTGAAGTGGAATGAAAAGTCAAAACATAGAGTTGTTCTTCATAAAATGAAAACTGTAAAGTGTTATGTTTGATAGAAAGGAAATGTTGTTGACATTTCTGAAACAAAGTGTTTTGTTTCTATTTCTTGACTCCAATTTAAGCATTTTGGTTGTGGTTGGTTTGACACTAACCTATCTCCCTCGGAGCTGCTGCTGTGCCTCATGGGAGTGGTCATTCAAGAGCCTTTGGTCTCTTATCTCCTGCACCGTTACAACCAGAGCAGAGACTTGGGTTTACCATGAGACACGTGGCCCAGGCAGGTACTCCTGGCCAGTAGCATGTGGGTAGTTCAGGGAGACCTAGCTTGGCACAGTAGTCTGAAATAAAAGACATTGGCATGGGTTGGGAAACCAAAACATTTTGATTTGGTGGATTTGACATGACAAGATATGTTAAAAAAAAAATCAGCAAAACTAATGGGCTCCTATGGGAAGTTTTAATTTTGCTTAAGATTCATTTTCTGTAGAAAAAAAAATACTGAGCGAAAATTTTCAACCAGCTCTATTTGCTGGACATAACCCTATTAAGTAAAACAATTCTCCCTGGTCTTCAAATATTCGTCTAGAACGATGTCAGTCATGTAAATAACAACCCTTTTCAATGCCCATAACAGCCACTCAATGGTACGTATTTCTTAATGGTATGAGCAGTGAACTTGTTTCTCCTGCTATTTTTCAAATCCTAAAACAAGGATTATGACATGACCATTCATCCATAATTGAAAAACGCATAATACAATTGTCATTCATTTCTCGTAGACAAAAGTCTGAATGTACATTCCCCATTTCTAACAACAGAGATAAATTCATGCTTCTTATAAAGAGAAGATAGCTACTGGTGGACTTTATTGGCACTATACCGTTCAGGGTAGGGTGGACACTAAGGTGCACGGTTGACAGTGAAGAGGTTGTAAATTCAAGGCCATGACAGAGTCTAGCAAATTCTGCTAAATACCTTGTCACAAAGACACAGAAAAGGAAAAGATGCAAGGTGGAAAAGCAGTAGCATTTCCAGAAATGGTCTGGTGGGGGGAAGGTCACAGATTTGGGTCATAAAGAAGCTGCTCTCTGTCACTGTCTGCCAGATGTCTAAGGGTATTTAGGTGCTTGAAAGTACAGATACAAACCTGGGGGGATTTTCAAAAGTATGCAGGCACCTATTAGCGATAAGTCAACTTGTAATCTTTTTATTAATTTAATGGTCCCATCATTAAGAAATGCATGCTGTTTTTAGTGTCTGGTGCAGACATTCAAATCCATGAGAATTAGGAGCCTAGGCACTTTGGAAAACCCCACCATGTGCTGATCTGCAGTGTTAGGCACCTAAAGACCTTTAAAAACCTAGTCATGTTGAACCTAAACAAAGTCACCAAACCTCCTTGTGCTGCGGGTCTAAAACCAGTAATATAATATTAATGCCACTTACACCTTACAGAATTAAAGCGATGATGTTAGACTTCTAAACTAAATTAAACCACAAAATGTCAACGTTCATGTAAAGTAAATTTGAAAATAATAATACATCGTGAATCCTTAAAAGAAAGTCTGTGGTTTAGCAACTACATTTACATCTAAAATTGAGTTCCAAACTGGTATTTCCTTCAACTCTGTCTAGGCTTGAAAAAAAAAGTAGAACCATGGCAGCATACTAAGATAATCTAAAGTCGTAGTCTTTTTCAATCAAAGCAGTTTTCTTCATGACAGTCATTACTGAGAGACAGAAATACAATAGATGATGGATTTTTCTGACACTTCTCTTTCACTAGAATATGATTCTGAAAAGCATTTAGAGAGTGTAATTTGATCTTGTTATATGGATTTTTTTTACTGATTAATCCTCCGGCTGATAGCAGCGTAGAAACACAGTTTAAAAGGACAAAAGAGAACTCTGTTAAGTGCAAATAAGTACAACTGCACTCTAATGAAATTCATAATGATGTCAGCTTAATGAACACCTGTCAGCTAGACTCATCATGGGCATTACAAGAAAGAATGAATTCACTTAGTGGTCACTGCCTCTTCTGTGCCATCCAACCCCAGAATGCTCATGTCACCATTCAAAATTAAACCTAAGTAAAACTTCTCTTAAGTTCTTCCAGTCTGTAGGAGAACACAAACTTTCTGTACAGCCGTAGAGATAAAGAAGGCGTTAAATATCCCATCTAGCCTGTTATTTTGGTTGCAATTTAGTGGTGAATATACACTAGAGTAGACTATATGCCAATTAGCAAAGCTCATTTCACCTGTTGGCTGGTGGGTTGCATGTAGCCCTAACCGTGGTGGGTCTTGAACTGGTGGCAATTATTTCTGCTATCAACTGGGAGCTCACAGACTGGAAACAACAGAAGAGGAGAAAGAGCTGGGAGTGTAAGTGATAATGGCATGTGTGATGCAATAAAGTGATGCAGCAATGAAAAAGGCAAATGCTATACCATAGGATGCATCAGGTCAATTCCTTCCAGTAGAGACATGAAACTATTAATGTACAAGACACTGGTGATGCCTCATCTGGAATACCACATGCAGTGCTGTCACCTATATCTATGAAGGATGAATTTAAACTGGGACAGGTGCAGAGAAGCACTACAAGGATAATCAGGGCCACGGGGAGCCTGTCTTCTGAGTGGAGACCAAAAAAACCATGGATTTCTCAGCTGACACAAAAAATACGGAAAACGGATGTGACTGAGGTATGTAAATACAACATGGGGAGAAGTCCCAGGAAGAGAAAACCGCTATTTAAATGAAAGGGCCAATGCTGGTACAAGTCTGGAGACCAGGATAAAGTTATCCAACTAGTGAAGTCCTACCACAGCCTTTCAATAGCAGTAATGAAAGGCAAATAACTTAATTACTTTGAAGGCAAGTCTTGATACATTTATGGGAAGGATTATAGCATGCCACTGCCTGTGACAACAGGGGCCTGGACTTGAGGACATAGTACTTACACTCTATGCTTTATGTTCCTAACTCTTTGCACAGCTGAAGCTCATATCCTTGAGCTCTGGATATGACCAAGGTGGATGGATTTGATACCAGTAGTATTTCATATACTTAGTAGAGCATCTAGCATATGGTAAATATTGCACTATCATTATTTTGTCAGCTAAGGAGTTTCTGTGCCCTCTTGTAAATTCGAAGGACAACTGCTTCCTCCCCAGGTTGCAACTTTTATATGGCTTAGGTCCCTTTATTTTTATACAATAGAAATAAAAATACTCACAGATGAATAGATCTTGATAAGATCACTGACAGAGTGAGAAGAATGCATCCACACGGACCAGTTTCAAACTGGAAAAAAAGGTGTACTGCATTTACTTTGATGGTTTAATGCATGTGCTTTTTATCCCCCAAACAGACTCACAACTCCAACTAAAATCTCTAAGATTCTCTATCATTTATGGTAGGCTTGAAATTGGTCCTTCATTTTTTCAGGGGACATGTCCAAATTTTTCCTGAAGTGATATTTATATTAGTTTCTACTTGAATTTTATATGCTAAAAGACTATCAGCTGAACAATGAATGTCAAGATTAATTGTCTCTACATGCAGAGTACCTGATGAATATACTTCTGAAGAAATATTGTCAGATCCTCATATTTTGTGATGTTATGTAGCATTAGCTGAAAAAAAAATGTTTTAAAAAATGTAATTAAAATAGATAGCAACATGCTAGTATAAACCAAGACTGAATTAAAGCAACCACAAAACTTAAATATGTCTGGCAAGATCCTTGGCTGCTACAGACTGGATAAGATCCACTGAAATCCATTTTATTCAGAACTCCAGCTTCATTACTAAAATAATGTTTTAACTCTCATTGCAGCCACAGTATGTATATGTTCTGAGAGTCTTGTTTTAAAAATAATGTCAGTTTTCAGCATGTTAAATGTACTGTATGATGCTCAAGTATTGCAAGCAATGTAGGAATGCAGAAATTTTGGAAGACAGAAGAGACCCAAGTAGTTTGGTATCTGCAGGTACAGTCCATTCTAGTGGGTTGTCTTTAGAAGACAGAATATGTGAACTATATAAAACACAGTGCTGTCCAGTGCTTAATACAACAGCTAGTCCCATCCAATTTAAATGTTAGTGAGAATTCACAAGAACAGGGCTGGATTTCCATAGTGTCTGATTCTTTTTTATTAATGGATTATCTCTGGTAATCCCCCCACCCCGCTTTGAGAGGAACAACAATCTTGTGTCTAAACCATCGAACTCAGGGGCCAAAAATTTGGGTTATATTTTTGGATCTACCATGGGCTTTCTTTGTGATGACAAGAAAGCACCTCTCCCTCCCCATCAAATTCTTCTTTCCCTCTATTCACTCGGGTATCATTTGTGTCACTTAATTTGTCATGCCCTGCTTTGAGAAGCTTGTTTAAGTCTATCGCCACCATGCAGTTAGTCAGTTAAAAATATTGCCCACAAAAACCCTTGCCTCTTTCACCTTTGTAAAGCAACTGAGAACTTCAGATGGAAAGAAATGCCCAGGTGACAAAGCATTTAATTTCTTAGGAATTACCATCATGAGCCATTTATCTGGAGAGGAAAAGCAAGGCATGCTGTATAAAGTACAAGGAGGAAAACCGAGGGCTTCTTTCTGTTGATAACAGCTGTAGCAATGGGCCTCGAAGGTCCCATTCCCAGTTCTCTTCCGCTATGGGGAAAGCTGCTGTTATTTGTAACCTTGGGACATGAATGGAAAGAGAATTTCAGGGGGTCCATATATTTGGGTCAGGCTAAAAGCCAGTTACGTCCTGAAGTGCTGCTACTCTTTAGAAGCTCCTCTCACTTACATTAGGGTAAATCAAGGGCAGCTTCATGGAAGTCAGTGGAGCTACCACATTTTGTCACATATAACCAGGGTGACCGTAAGTCCCAGTTTGGCAGGGATAGTCCCGGCTGGTTGGTGAAAATTGAAAGAAAAGTCCTCGAATCCTTGCTTTTCCTGTCCAGATACATGATTCTTTCGTTCTCTACCGATTCTCCTGTGCACGACTGTGCAGCAGCAGAATGGCCAGAGGGAAAACTGCAGCCTGGGAAAGCCTGTATTTTGGCCCTCCTCCCCATGCCAAATCAACAGTGCTGCTGCAGGCAGAGGAAGGCGGGCAGGACACAGGGCACAGCCCAGCAGAAAGGCAGAGCAACATGGTGCATCAGGCAGGCGAGCAGGCACTGCTGCTGCTATGCAGAAGCAAGGTGGGCAGACTGGAGCACGCACCACCCTGTCTGCACTACCCAGCCCTTCCTGAGCAGCAGCTGGAGGCAGGAGGCGGGCTGGGCTGGGCTGGGCACTGCCCCAGTCCACCTGCCTTGGCACGGCACAGCAGCAGCAGCAGCCCCTGCCCACCCGCCTGCCTGGTGCACCATGCTGCTCTGCCTTCACTTGAAACACTCTGCCCCCCATTTCCTTAAAAATATGGTCACCTTACATATAACGCACCACAGAAAATAAACCTCACTTTGTTTTGGAAAGGCAGCATCAAGAAAAAAAAATCTTACCTTGTAGGACCACTAAGTAACTGAGAAGTAGTAGCCAGGGAGCCAAGCTTGCTTCTGAGCTGGGTGCAGCCCTGTGTGCAAAGGGACTGACTCCACACACTAGCCCAAACCAATGTGCTGCGTCTGGGGCTGCATGTCAGTGCCAACCCTGCAAGCCAGGTCCAGGGCCACAGGCCAGGTCCAGCTGCAAACTGACCAGATCCAGCATGCTAGGTCTGCAGCTGTGTGCCAGCCTGGAGCTGAGCACTGGGTCTGACACCATGGATTGACCCTGCACAGTAGGTCCAAATTACTGGGTCTGACCTCTGTACCAGGTCTGGGGCTCTGCTCTGGGTCTGACCACCTGCCAGGTCTGCTATATGGGGCCGTGTTATTTAGCTGGAAAATTTGGTGGTGGAGGCAGTGACAACATAACATGCCCCGTCTCCCAGAGCTGCAGTAATTAACAGTGGTCTCCCACCACCACATTTCTGGACCCAGGGGGATCAGTATTTCTCATATGTAACACACACCCTAATTTCTACCAGCTGGTTTTGGGGAAAAGGGTGTGTGTTTTATGGAAAAAAATATGGTAAATTAGCATGGGAAACAGAAGAGAACCAGGTCCATTGTACTTTTTGTAAGTGAAGTTTTACGTGTGTGTGTGTGTGTGTGTGTGTGTGTGTGTGTGCACGTGTATGTGCATGAGAGAGAGAGAAAATATACATATCGGAACATATGAAATGTATGTGTGCGGTTGCACCAAAATGTACCGTTTCTAAGATCCCATCTGCTTTGTATTTTCCTACCGGAGTAAACTGCTGCCTTCCTGAAGGCCTATAAAAGAGAGTTAAACAAAGCAACAGCTTAAAAGCACCAGCAATGCAACAAAGAGAAATCAATGTGCTGTAGTGAAGTGGAAAAAAGAACTGAAAAAAGTGGCTATTTTTTTTTTTAACTGAGCTCTCTCGCATGGCAAGTTTATGTTACAAAGTCAGCTTTCATCACCAAACAAGTGAGTTACTTTGTAAGCGTTTTAACAGTCTTTATATTGTGTTTACAATTAATCAAATGCTACTGTACACAGAAAGAAGACAGACAGAGTCAAGACCTCGCTGAAATTTTTTCGCTGGAACAGAACAGAAGGACAATGTGATAGCTTCAGTACAGCAACAGATATAGTGTCTACATGGAGAAACCTGCCTTACAGAGTAAAATCATGTTTAAAATATAATAAGGAAGTAGCTGCTTTAGAAAAGTTCCACTTCTCAATTAATATACAGAGGCACTCTTGTCACAGAGACTGTGGTGACATGCTGAAGCCAGTGTAGTCAATGGGACTTAAACCATTGATTCCAGAGACAGCAGGATTTTACCCTGATTTTTACTGGATGTTAGGACAGGGAACTGCCACTAGAATGTGTCCATTAACAACAAGCCATTTTAGACTAGACAAAAGCATCCTGAATGTCATATACGTGGGCAGAGATCTAGGCGTTTAAATGAAACGGATTGTTTCAGATACACATGGGCTAGGGACAGAAATGACATAGAAAACAGTACAAGTGATCGGCAAGGATCCAGGTTTCCCGTTTCTCGTGGAAAAATGGAGAAACCTGCAGACTTTACCCTTTGCCAGGGGAAACCACAGATTTCTCATTTTAGCTGAGAAACCCGTGGATTTTGCTGTTTTGCAAAGAGCTCTCTGCAGGCCTGCAGGGTTCCCCTGCAGGGGGCTGGCGGGAGTGGGAGGAGGGCGGTCAGGCAAGGGGTGCCATATGCATGTATGTGCACATGGCCCCAGGCAGACTGGAGGGCAACTCCTGCAGGTAAGTTGCAGGGGGGGGAGGGGATGGACACTGAGGCCCCCACAGCAAGGGAGGGAGGGAGGGAAAGAGTTGGGCAGGGCTGGGCCTGGGGCTGCTGCCCAGCAGGGTGGTGCATGGCACTTGGGGCTGCAATGCATGACTGCAGGGCCCTGGAGGGAAGTGACATGGGGCCGCGGATGATTCATCTGGGGGGCGAGGGAAGGGACCAGCTCCCCACTGGTGCACACACTCCCAGGGTGCAGGGGGTACGCATGCCCCCCAAATCTGTGCACGGGGCGGGCTCGGGCTCCTACCATGCTGCCCATTCCCAGGGCCTCCACAGCTAAGCAGATGCAACCTGGTGCTGCAGCCCGCAGTGAGGCTGCTTGCGGCTCCGAGCTCCACGCTGCCCTGGGGACACGTACCCTGCACACTCAGCGGCACGGGGTTGTGCAACTTGCTGCTCTTGCTGTTGCACAGCCACTAGCAGGGCCAGGGGGCTGCAGGGGGGGTGAGGGGCACCAGGAGGACCGGTGTGATTGCGGGGGAATAAGGGGCATGAGCAGGACCAGGGTGTTATGGGGGGTGGGGAAGGGAGTTGAGGTGTCTTTCATTTTAATCGCAGATCTTGGAGTTTTTAATCAGAGAATTTGCAATTTTTATCAGGGAAAACCAGGCTTCCTGGTGATCAGAAACCAGTTCAAATCTGTAACACAACAGAGGTTCAGTGCACGTAAACCACTTTCAAAAGGCTGAAACCGGGTTAAAATAAACCTGGATAGATGTAGTATCAGACTTAACTGAATTAGGTTAAATTGGTTTATGAAACTTCTGTCTCAGATCCCCTCCAGGTTCAAGTTAACTCACGGTCCCAGTATACCAGGATGCTTGGCACCTCCCCCACAAACCTCCAGTCGCAGGGTGAGCAGGCTAGCTTGGGCCTAAACTGTTTGCTCCAGCCAAGCAGGGAGGCATGCTCCAGTACTCCTCAGCTTCTGGCCTGGGATAATGCAAGCATATCGCTGCATTTCCAGAATCAAAAGTGAATGTATGTTCACTTCCTTAACGATTCAATCAATGCAGCTTAAACTAACCTGCAAAGATTGAAACAATTCAGCCTCAGGCCTCTGTCTCTCTGTAGTTAACCATAGGGATTGTATGTAGGGTTGCCAACTCTTTCTGAATCTATTACAGGAGGTTTCATCACATGACATAATGACATTAATGACTTTACGTCAGGAAGGCAAATGCACATTACTATTACAGTTAACAACCCCATTGGATTACTGTATAAATCAAATTCAACATTTAATATTTATTTTAATGAATGCCCTATCATTTATCTCCTCAGTGACTCTTAGCAGTCTTCTAGAGATTTATATCTAATTCCTGGAGACTCCAGGGCAATCCTGGAGGGTTGGCAACCATAATTATATGCAATAACTGAAAATGTGTCTCACTTACAGTGCAATCACTGCTTTTTCGTGGTCCCCTGCTCGCCATAAAATATCTGCTATTGCCACAGTGAGGCATTTGGTCCTATGCACTTCTGAAGGCTGGAGACACCTGTAGTTTTGGGTAGATGAGAAACAAGCAAGCATTGAAAGAGGGTTTAGTGAGCCTGACTATAAAAAGGGGAACAGGTCTTGCTTCAGGGAGCACTGGAGCACAATGGCATTGTCCAAAATGATGACAGTCAGTGATTATAGCAGTCTTTCATAAGCCATTTTCATAGTTTCATAGTTACTAGGGTCGGAAGGGACCTGAGCAGATCTTCTAGTCCGACCCCCTGCCATGGCAGGAAGAGCACTGGGGTCAAACGACCCCAGTAAGGTGGTCATCCAACCTCCTCTTAAAAACCCCCAGGGTGGGAGCCTGCACCACCTCACTTGGAAGCTGGTTCCAGACCTTAGCCGCCCTGACCGTGAAGTAGCGCCTCCTGATGTCCAACTTAAACCTTCCCTCCGCCAGCTTGTGACCATTGTTCCTGGTCACTCCTTGCGGCGCTCGGGGGAACAGGGACTCCCCCAGCGCCTGCTGATCCCCCCTAACCAGTTTATAACAGGCCACAAGATCCCCCCTCAGCCTTCTCTTTTGAAGGCTGAACAGGTTCAGGTCCCGCAACCTTTCCTCATAGGACCTACCCTGCTGTCCCTTGATCATACGAGTGGCCCTCCTCTGGACCCTCTCGATGCTGTCCACATCCCTCTTAAAGTGCGGCGCCCAGAACTGGACGCAGTACTCCAGCTGCGGCCTGACCAGTGCCGCATAGAGGGGGAGGATCACCTCCTTGGACCTGCTCGAGATGCATCTGTGGATGCACGACAAGGTGCAGTTGGCCTTCCTAGCCGCCTCCCCACATTGCCGACTCATGTTCATCTTGGAGTCAATAATGACTCCCAGATCCTTTTCCACCTCCGTGCTGACAAGAGGGGAGTTCCCCAGCCTGTATGTATGGTGCCGATTGTTCCTCCCCAGGTGCATCACCTTACACTTGTCCGTGTTAAACCCCATCCTGTTCTCCTCCACCCATCCTTGTAACCTGTCTAGGTCCAACTGTAGCCTGTTGCTCCCCTCTATTGTGCCCACATCCCCCCACATCTTAGTGTCATCAGCAAACTTGAACAGGGTGCTTTGCACCCCCTCATCCAAATCACTGATGAAGATGTTGAACAGGGCGGGCCCAAGGACCGAGCCCTGTGGGACCCCACTTCCCACGTCCTTCCAGGTCGAGAAGGACCCATCCACTACCACCCTCTGGGTGCGACTCTCTAACCAGTTGGCGACCCATTGGACTGTATGGGTGTCTACGCCACAGTCCCCTGTTTCAGTAGGATATGCACAATGCTCTATAGGGATGTCTACATTGAAATCAATGCAGGGATGATGGCAGCACACACAGACATATTCTAATTAGCTTAAGCATCGACAACAGCGTGGTCCCTGGATCATGGTTTGCAGCACAAAGTCGTCACTTGAATGGCTTTTGGTAGGCCTGCATATCCTGTGATGAAGCCTATTGCTTCCCAGGCTACACTGCTCTTGGTATCTGACTGGGGCAAATTTAAGCCAGTGTAAGTATGTTTACACATGCGAGGGAGGACTGTAACTCTGATAGCAGTATGGATATCTCTTAATGATGACACGCAGCTGTATTTCTGGGTGCCTGATATTTTTCAAGAGAAGCCTCTATTTCACAGGACTGACTTAGAAGGGAAGACTTAAACAAATGAGCCTGCAGAACTTGGTGAAACAAGGATTGGGGTGGTGGAGGGGGGATCATAGTAACAATTTTAAAACATCTGAAAAACACAAGTAATACAAGAGAGGATTTACCGAGCGGCATATAGATAGTTATAATAATGCATAAGCCAGTGAAATAAAAAAGGGACAATTTAGACCTGATGCTGGAAAATATTTCCTGACTCTAGGATCCACTGTAATAGGCTGCCAATTAATTGTCTAAAGGAATCAGCAAAATCTGCATCTGCACACGTCTTTAAAACTTGATTGGACATTACCCAAGTGGGCCCATCTTGCAATGGCCAGCCAATGGACTCTAGCTGAATTAATACATGTTTTCCATCTCTGTATGCTAAGATAGGACCACTTTACATGCTGCATGTACTTTAAAAGGGTTCAATGTTTCATTTCAGTCTTAATCTTGAATTTCCTAGCTGCTGTTGTGTTACAGACCAGCTGAAAAATCCGTATCTACTCATTTACTTTATCTAAAATGTCATTTACCATAAACACAATACAGAACCTTGTTTAGCACCTTTCATCCAAGGATCGCTAAGCTTTTAACAAAAATGAATTTGTTAGAATTTGGGGCCACCCACTGAAATCAGTGATGGGTTTAAAACCAACAAGAGACCGCATTTTTTTACACAACACATAATTCATTTATAGACTTCAGTGCCAGAGGAGGTGGTGGAGGCAGACAGCACAGCCAGGTTCAAAAAGGGACTGGATAAATCCATGGATGATAGATCTGTTAATAGATATTGAACAGAATGGTTGGAGATGTTTCCTCTGGCACCTCTAAACTAATAATGGTGGATGCTAGGGAGAATATTGAAAAGGAGGCTAGCAATATCTAGTTCAGTGCTCTTCCTCTGTAGCAACCATGTACGTTACTGTTGTAGACAGAATTAAAGAACTAGATGGACCATTGGTCTGAGCCAGTATGGCACTTCTTAAGTCTCCTGATACCCCATAAGGAAGGTCAGAAATATTTTATTTCAACGTCAGAGATGAGTAAACTAAGGCATGAAGAGCTTATGTGACTAGGATCAAAGAATGAGAAAAGGCAGAACTGGGAATACAATCCAGTGGCTCTGCCCTAACATATGGGAAGTCCTTCTCTAATGACTTTAAGAGGACCACGCTTTGAACTTCAGATATTATCAGTCTCAGAATGCCACTAGCCTGAGAGATGAGGACAAAAAATGTTCCCAGCAGTGGAGTTAAAAGATTTAATCATTCAAAAGACAATACAAGAAACTTCAAACATGAAAAATTAAATAAACTTTTAAGTTCAACATCGGCCTTGAGTATAAAGTTTAGTGAGAAAAAGTCTAACTCTGAATGGTATGGGACATCTGAGATAACAGATGAGGGCACTCAGATAAAAATACTGTCTCCATAGCCTTCTCTTATCATCCCTTGTATTCTAATATAGATACTCAGGAATTTATGGGTGTTACCCAAACTACATTTTGAGGAGGAGGGATGTAAAGGTGCAATAAGGAAATACCCTATGTTCTCCATGTAGCTTGCACGAATATTTCATACGAGCTGCCGATACCTTGAAAATGCAAGGAAAAGCTGCACCTCAACCCATTTTAACCAGGAAGACGTCTGTCCTTTCCAGATCCAGAAACAGTTTCTGCCCAAGGCAGACTCATCATAAGAAAAATATGACTCTCTCATGAATAAAACAACTATTTCTTGCCAGTCCATAATGTTTTAGGTGCCTAAAGGAATTTTTTTTATTCGTGCACATAAAAAGTTTGCTTGTTAACCTGAAATTCCTTAGAGGATTTCTGCATATTACTAGAGCCCTTCTCATATACAAAATATGTAAAAATAAAATCCTTCCGAATTATGAGGATGAGGGGGTGGGAAAAGAACTAGTTCAAGATAAACAAGACTGGGAGAAGCCACTTCATCTGCCCCTGTTAGGTTAGAATTTGAGTACCTCTGAATTTTTAATGTATTTATCCTTACAGCACCCTTTTGAGTCAGGGAATTGTTATCACCTCCACTATTACTGATGAGCAACTGAGATTCAGTGACACTAAGGACAAAATCTTCAAAAATATGTAGATGCCTAAAGAGGCAGATTGGCACCTGTGCCTGGATTGTAAATGGGATGTAGGTGTCTAATCCATAGGAGCTAGGTGCTGAAATACTTTAAAAATCTGTCCCTGGGTGGGATTTTACAAAGTGTCTAACCAGATTAGGTCCATAATCATTCTTGATTTAATTGAGACCAGTTGAATGTGTAACAGGCTTTGGGAAGTTTAGAAATGCCATTATATGCCTCTCTGTCATTTGGGCATGTTTAAAAATATGGCTTTAAGTGACTTGCTGAAGGCCACTTGTTGGTCTTGAATACAGGTCTTGAATAAGAAGTTTGCAGTGGAGCTGGGAAATGAACTCCGGTTTCCAAGTACTACCCTAAAAACTGCTCCATCCTTCCTGTTGTAAACTAGCATAACTAAGACAATGTTCTATTAATTATAATAATTAATAAATAATTAATAATAAATAATAAATTAATAATAAATAATTAATTAGTGTTATAAAACACTATATAGGCTATTATTAAATGTAATACGTTTACTGTTAAACATCCTAAATAATCTGGGCCAAAGTTAGCTTTGGAAAAAGCAGACAGATTTCCCACTGACTTCTAGGAGATCCCCAAGCAGTTAACTCTAAACACGTAGTTCAGACTCAGGAAGGTGTCTACTAGGGCTGTGCGAAGCTCTGGGTCCTGATTTGATTCGGGGGAGATTCAGCCCGATTCGGTGGCCAAATCTCTGAATCCGAATTGAATCAGGGGACTAATTAAAAAGGTCCAAATCGATCTGAAGCTCTCCAAAATTGATTTGGAAACGATACAGAGAGATGTGATGATTCGGGCAGTCCCCCGTGGCTGCAACATGGAGCTGGAGTCAGATTCAGAGCTGGTAAGTAGGGGCAGGGGAGATGGGGAGGGGAACACAAGGGGACCCCTGCTAGGCCCCATCCCCTCCCTGCTCCCCCAGCCCCCC
>NW_017729004.1:9089221-9093971 GCF_001723915.1 Gavialis gangeticus
TCCCCCCATGGCCTGCCCCAGCTCCCGCCTCTTTAAAGAACGGCCCCCACTCACCAGGTGCTGCCCGGTGAGGGGGGGTGCCCACTGCCCTCCACTCCATGGGGGGGCTCTGCCATAAGCCTCCTGACCCTTCCCCACTCTCCCAGTCCCCCCAGGGCTGCCCCCTGCCCCAGCTTCAGCCCTTTAACAAAAAAAAGAAAACAACGCCCACCCCAGACTCATCACATCCTGCAGCAGCCTCGGGGCTTCAGGGGGCTTGTGGAAGAGCCCCCCATGCACTGCAGGCAGTGGGGGGCGACAGGGATAGGCCTCCGCCAGGCATGAACCAGTGAGTCTGGTGTTTTGGTTTTTTCTTAACGGGCCAGAGCTGGGGAGGGCAGGGCAGCCATGGGGGTGGCTGGGACAGTGTGAGGGAGGGTTAGGGGGCTCATGCAGAGCTCCCCATGCAGCACGGGACAGGGGCGATGTGTAGGGGGTGCACATGAGTGCACGTGCACCCCCCCCTAGTGTGGCAGTGCACCCCCTATAAAAGGCGCTGCCAATACTGTCAGCGGTGCCTGCGGGCAGTTGCCGCTCACCACCCCACTGCCGGCACAGGTGGTAGCATCTGCAGGTGGTCTGTGATCCCTGCTGGCTGCTGCTGCCGGTGGCAGCTGCGGCTAATCACCAACCCTTGGATTGAGAAATGATTTCTGTATTCTCTAAGGTGATGAACCAGAGGGAGTCCCTATGTAGCTCATTCGATTTGTCCAGACTGGAGATAAGCTTTAAATCGTGGTGTTGGATATAAATCATTGTGGACCACCGTTCGCTGGCTAAAACAGTGTGCTCTAAATGTCAGCTAGTTGGAGGAGCTAGACAAGCAGAGGCATAACTGGCCACTTGAGCACTGTGGGAAGCCCCGTAGGGCAAAATCAATGGCTCTGGCTCACAGTAGTGGTGGCCAGGCCAGCAGTACAGGTGATGCTATTTTTGCACCCCCACAAGGATCACGACCAGGCCTGGTGCCCCAGTCATCCCCCTCTTCATTACACTACTAGAAAAAAGTAAGGTAGAGTAGGCAGATGAAAATTAGCCACAGAGCATCTGTTGCAAGATCTGACCCTTCTTTAAAGCTTTGAGATCCCTTCAGTGAAATTTCCTTGGCATTTTCTGGATCTATATGTTCAGGGTCTAAGCCAAGTAAAATCAAAACAGATGGGCTTTAATAGCTGCTCTAGAAGCATATGGCGGTCCTTCATAGACTAGTTTCTAAATTCTTGCGGGATCCCCTTTTGTGCAGTTCATGGGACAGGGCTTAGCCTGGAGATAAGGAAGAGTTTTTCTAACCAGTTTGTTAGTTTTGGATCTCCTTCCCAGAAGTGCCAAAGTCATTACTGCCTGTCTTGTCTCATTCATATCACGTGTACTAAAGAAAGCTTATCCTTGATGGTTTTAAGAGCCATTTCAATGTTCTCTCTGTCTCTATGTTTTATGACTTTTCATCCTTGTCCTTCCTGCCAATGAGAAATTAATCTTTTTCAGTAAAGCGTGCCTAATATTTATTGGGTTGTTTTTCCGGTCATTAAATCTTACATTTAAAACTAGGGATCCTTTTGCCTGAGAAGTCTGTATGATCAGGAGAGCTGGTTTTGCATCATGTTGTGCATTAGGTTTTTGTATGGCACTAAGATGCTAGAGACATATTGGTTAGCATCTTATGAATAGGCTTTACCAGCTTCTCTCTCAGACCTGAGGAAGACCACTTTGTGTCAGAAAGCTTGCCTCCCATATCTCCCAGTTATACAGTCGACTTAATAGAAAGCACCACCAAACCCCCCCGCCCCTCATGTCTGTCAAGAAGCCCCATTTCCTGACAATACGTCATGTCTCTTCTAGCATTATTGAATATTTCTCTTTTTAATGAGAGAGCTTAATTTTTGCTCCTGGCTGTTTCAATAAGAAACTTCTAACACACATGGGACATATGTGTCTACTTTCTCTTTTATACCATGGACTTTTTATGTTAGAGCATTTCAGGGTATGAACAATGGAATGAGCTACTGTAAGAAAAAAAAGGAGAGCATCCACTGTTCCAGAGTAGGTGGCTATATGCACCCTTACCTTCTAGTAGATGAAAATCATGGACATTTCTTTTGTACACACAACATTCCTGCAGCAAAGTGTCTGCCGCTTAAGCCATCCACGTGGAATTAGGTTGACTGCAAACATATTTAACATCTTTGTCTTGAAGCTTCTCTGGCAGATGAAACCCAAACTTTGGCTTTCATCTATCACAGGGTAAGAGCTTGCTCATAAAGCTGTTGCCATGTGGCTGCTGATGTTCAGTAAACTCATGCATCCTTTTAGCTCATATGAACTGGTTCATCTGCACCTGCCCTTACTCACCTAAGTTGAAATAGCCCTGAAAGTATTACCACGGACTTCAGTGGGCAAGGATTACATCCCCTAAGTATGGAAAAAGTTTTAACATAAATCTGGGCCTGCTCTTTTTATTCAACAAATAATATGTACAGGGGGCAGCAGAGCTTCAGGACAGTGCTGTCTGATCTATGTGCAATGGACTTTATTTCCAGGCAAAAGTGATGGTGGAGGTTGTGGACACCTTAGTGCAGAAGAAATCTTTATATACAAAAGAAATTCCCCTGTGTCAATGAATAAACTCAGTGTCTTTAGCAAAGACATCAATTCCAGGGACAGTGCAATTATTAATATTTAGCAGTCCACAACAATTTTGCTGTTACAATGAACATCCTATAATTTTTCTCTAAAGCCATTAAAAACAAACAGTATTTAAATCCTATTAGAGACTTAAATAAGTGCATCCCCCCCCCAAGGGGAAAAAAAGCCTAAACTAGTGTGGCTCAACTTTTCACACACTGGTTGGGGTTTTCTCTTACTCTGAAAAGCCCATTAATAGTATGGTCTTTCGACTCTTGTTTGCATTATCTTTACAATAGGTTTTTCTCCATAGGATTCAGCAGGCTGCTGGCCACAATAAACTTATTTATTTATTTTTCTTAAAGGATCCTGGTTAATCACAAGAAACAACTGTATTCATAAATAGCCAGCCTTTAAACCTGTTCTGTTAAAAGGCAATTTTCATTAGCCTCCACGAACCCAAGTAAATCTGTTAACCCTTTCTCTCTTCCAGACATACAGACAAATGCAAAAGAATCTAGCTTCTTTCTGACCACACTAGAAAAAAAATATAATTTCATTTAGAACAGAAAATATTTCTGGTGTCAGCTTTCTGGCTTACCCAGCTTCGCTATTCCTGCCGCTGTCTCCAAAGATAAGCTTTTGCAGGACACAGGCTTGAACAGCAGCCAGTACTCCACACGGGCCACCCTAAAGTGAACAAAATGTTGCATGAACAAAACAACTGGTTCTGTCCGATGCCGGCAAGAACTTCTCATAGCTGATGTGTTTTCCTTCAAATTTAAGCCATACTTTATCTGTTTTGACTCTGGTGTTTGAAGCACTTACGCCCTCTTTCAAACAACTGAAAAAGTCAGCATTACTAACTGGAGTTGCCAGGCCCATGTATTCTTTCTGAAAATGCCTAGATCATACTGTATGCATGGCTGGGATATCAAGGAAAAGAGTCTAGTCTCTTCTAAAGTCCACTGAGCATGCAGCAAACCTGAAGTCCAAAGTAAGGTCCAATCTAACGGGCAATTAACCTTGTGTGGTCACATCAGACAAGGTTTATTCACCATTTAAGTCCTACTTATACCTTCCAACCAGAGTTTCAGTAGTGCAGGTACCTCGCGGAAAACCTCTGTACAGACGGGAAATGTCACCCAGGGTGAGTTAGAGGGAAAGAAGGACATTGTATGCTAACAGCGCTTCTGGTAAGCACTGTCACAGGAAGATTAACAGCCCTTCTGCCTGCACTGTTTTCAGGTGCAAATTCATTTTTAGATATCTGAAGCCTACTCTGACATATGGTATGAATCATAGAAAGTGAGGGTTGGAAGGGACCTTGGGAGGTCACATATAGTCCAACCCTTGCTCAAAGCAGGACCAGCCCCAGCTAAATCATCCCAGTTAAGGCTTTGTCTAGCTGGGTTTTAAAAACCTCAAAGGATGGAGAATCCACCACATCTCTGGGTAACCTGTTCCAGTGCATTACTACCCTCCTAGTGAGAAAATTCTTCCCAATATCCAACCTAAATTTCTTTTGCTGCAGGTTCAGCCCACTGCTCCTTGTTCTGTCATTTGCCACCACTGAGCACAGTCCAGCTCCATCCTCTTTTGAACCCCCTTCAGGCAGTTGAAGGCTGCTATTAAGTCTCCTCCCAGTCTCCACTTCTCTACACTAAGCATGGCTAGATAGCAAAATACACAATAGCTTATCTGTAGTATTTTAATCTAACTAGCACAAATCACCACAGCAGTGAGGATGCAACAGAATGGGTTTTAGCACATGCTAATATCCAGACTGGACCCCCAGGATCCCTGGTGGGTTTACACTTTGGTAAACTGTATATGCTAACGCTGATGTAAGCCTATCTTCACTGCTATCATTAGGCATGCAAACTAGATTAAGCTAACACAGGTATGCTACCACATGCTACAATCACCCCTTTACTTTCTTATATAGACAGACCAGCACACAAGAAATTAGCTTCTTGTACTTGAGAATGAACCTGCACTGCAAATCGGTCACATATCTGGAGAGAGGAGCTTTTAATTTTCCTGTAACGGTGTTTGAAAGTGGCACCATTATCCAGCTAAAAGCAAT
>NW_017729004.1:9099974-9100920 GCF_001723915.1 Gavialis gangeticus
CATCCTCTTTTGAACCCCCTTCAGGCAGTTGAAGGCTGCTATTAAGTCTCCTCCCAGTCTCCACTTCTCTACACTAAGCATGGCTAGATAGCAAAATACACAATAGCTTATCTGTAGTATTTTAATCTAACTAGCACAAATCACCACAGCAGTGAGGATGCAACAGAATGGGTTTTAGCACATGCTAATATCCAGACTGGACCCCCAGGATCCCTGGTGGGTTTACACTTTGGTAAACTGTATATGCTAACGCTGATGTAAGCCTATCTTCACTGCTATCATTAGGCATGCAAACTAGATTAAGCTAACACAGGTATGCTACCACATGCTACAATCACCCCTTTACTTTCTTATATAGACAGACCAGCACACAAGAAATTAGCTTCTTGTACTTGAGAATGAACCTGCACTGCAAATCGGTCACATATCTGGAGAGAGGAGCTTTTAATTTTCCTGTAACGGTGTTTGAAAGTGGCACCATTATCCAGCTAAAAGCAATTTCGATTGCCAGTGTCTCATCAGCTGCACTTGCAGGGCACTATGTATTCACTCTCGAGCCCAATTGGCTACAATCCCCAAATGAGGCCTCTAACATAAAAATCATGCATTTTATCCTGAACATACCTGCAGCACAGAAACACAATACTTCTACCACCCCTCAATAATCATATGAATAACTACAGACAGAAAACGTGTGCATGAAAAAACAACAGGCCTATTTCAGTCTGTCTGAAACAACTCCCAAAATTAAGTTTAGGTGAAATTCCAGAACTGTTTTTATATTACTTAGCAACACTAATCTGTAATAATAATAGGCTTACTCTGTCTGTCCGGAGTACTCTGATTGGTTGTCTCAGCAGCCAATCACAATGCTTACTGAAACAACCAATTAGAGTGCTCCGGACTGACAGAATAAGCATTATTATAGAAGATCCCGAGGCATTTC
>NW_017729004.1:9100968-9107926 GCF_001723915.1 Gavialis gangeticus
ACCTTTCCCATGGCTGGGGGGCGAGCTGCCGGCAGGCCTTGAGCTGCAGGGGACCCTGGTGCTCCTATCCGCAGTGGTTGCACCCCCTGGGACCACCCAGGTGGTGTGCCGGGTGCTGCCGCCACGGAGAGAAACACAGGGGTCCCCCATAGATCAGGAGTTGTGTGAGCTGCTGGCAGCTCGCCTTCCAGCTGCAGGAGGAAAAAAAATTCAGGCCCCTCGCTGCTCTTTTTTCACCCTCTGCAGTGCCTGCCCATGTGAGCTGCTGCCAGGTCGTCCAGCCCCTGAGTTGGGGGGGGGAGGGGCGGGGGGGTGCTTCCCTCTGCAGCAGTCACATGGGCAGCTTTATGTAGCCTTTTTGAGGCTGAGAAGTTTTGATTCTGTTAAAGTATTCGGTCAGAAGGATAACTAAAAATCCTGTATTTAAAGAAATACTTTGGCAATAAAAATGTCATCACAAATGTTTTGTGGGTTTCAGCTGGTATTTAATAGTGGAGGTGGAATTTGGAAAATGTTTAAACTTGCAGAGCAAGCCCACACAACCCCTTATCTAATACAAAGTTAGGAAAAATACTGTAATCATTATATTGTAGCCCCCCTCCACTATAGAAAGGATGTGGTCAAATTGGAGAGAGTCTAGTGGAGTGCAATGGAAATGGTTGGGAGGCTGGACAACATGACTTATGAAGAGAGGCCGAGGGAACTGGGATTATTTAGCCTGGAGAAGAGAAGACTGAGAGGGGATTTAATAGCAGCTTTCAACTACCTGAAGGGGGCTCGAAAGAGGATGGAGCTGGACTGTTCTCACTGATGGCAGATGAGTGAACAAGGAGCAATGGACTCAAGTTGCAGCAAGGAAAGTTTAGGTTGGATGTTAGGAAGAATTTTCTCACTAGGAGGATAGTAAAACACTGGAAGAAGCTTCCTAGAGAGGTTATGGAGCCTCCATTCTTGGAGGTTTTTAAGACCCAAGTAGACAAAGCCTTGGCTGGGATGATCTAGTTAGGCAGGCTTGGACTAGATGACCTGAGGTCCCTCCCAACCCTAATTTTCTATGATCCTATGATACTATTTCAAATGATCCAATTGAAGTAGGCTACTGGGACTTACCTTTCTTTTGGGAAACATGGCATAGGACCTTTAGTAACCACAGATGTTGTAGACCTCATCTAGAAGCGGGCGCCATCCTCCCTAATGCACTTAGTTTCATATTAACTTACAGGAATAGGTGTCACTTGTAAATTCCCCAACACTTAGGAACATTTGACCAGGAAAGACCTTCTGGGTCATCAAGTCCAGTCTTTACTATTACTAGCAATCACTTCACATATCTTCACATTAATAAACTTATGAGACTTAAACTACTTAAGGGTTTTTCTTTCCACTACCCCACTTGGAAGGCTGATCCAGAACTTCACTCTTCTAGAAACCTCCTAATTTCCACACTATCTTTGTTCAATGTATGCCCATTTGGTCTTGTCCCAACATTGTCATTTAGTTTCAGTAGCTATTCTCTCGCACTGGTGTTAATCCCCACGCTTCAGTTTGTCTTAACCATCTATTCACATCATGTCTCCTCACACAATTTACAATGGTACAGCTCTCAGTGGTAAACTTCCATTCACCAACCAAAAAAAAAGTCAAGCTTCTTTTATTATCATAACACGCAACTGCTGGAAACTTTTGGTTGGAGGCAAAGATAACTGAGCTCTTTTTAAGGCAGTCATTTACTGTACCTTTTTTTGCACAATGCCATATTTCAACTGAGGTGTATTATTAAATGTAAAACTCTGTATTTTCCATTCTTCACTGAAGCAACAAAGGCTTGAGCCAAACAAAAGATTTTTTATTTCCTGAAAAAAAAAAAAGGGAGGGGGGAAAAAAAAAGTCTCATTTTAAAAAGAAATCCGAAATGTAGGTATATATATGTGTCCTTTTTTTTTTTTGCAGTAATTTGTAACAAGGAGGAGGAGTATGGCAGGATAATGACTAACTCTATATAACCGTCCTTTTAATTTTTTGTTTTATAAATACAGTAAATAGCAGGGCTATTTAACTGAGAAGGAATAATTTTTTCCTTTCCCTGCAATGTTCCTTAAACACATAATGCTAGGAGCTGCTCAGCCTTAGGAGTCTTTTTTTTTCTGTAGCTCATCTAAGACCGAGATCTCCTTGAAAGATTTATTGACCGTTGGCTCAGATGGAGCCACAGGAGTAATACACCTACTGCTGCTTACGAGCAGATGATTGTCAAGGTGTGACAGGCCTTTTTTTGAATATTTTCCACCTTCTCATGTCCCCAGTAATGTACATTATGGCATAAAATATAAAGTGTCAGAAAATAACCCTGCTGGGGCATGTCATGGAGACTAGAAAGTCTGTTCTGCCTGTCAAAGGCCGTAGTTTGAGGCAGATGATATTCAAAGGTTTGACGTGGGACAGACATATCAAATCCAGGTATTACTTCCCAACCAAATTCAGGTTTGAAACTCGCTAGTGTAACACAGAGTAACAAGAGCCCCCTCCTCAGCGTTATCCCCTCCTTGGGTCCAGAAACTGGAGTGGAAGATATTGCCACATTTTTTGCTGCTTTTTAAGTTGAGGAAGTCCAAAAGAGGGCTATGAGTATGGTTAGAGGCAGGCCATATTCATGACAGGCTGAGAGACATGGGTCTGTTCAGCCTGGAGAAGAGAAGACATAGAGGGGACTTAATGGCAGCCTATAAGGGGCACGTATCAGGGGCTGGGAGCTCCCTGGGGGAAGACTACAACTAACTGTCATAAATTACTAGAAGACCACTTTAGGTTAGACATAAGGAAAAACTTTCTTTACCACTCCAGTGTCCAGGGGTCTGGAATAGATGCCCCCCGGGGGTGGTATAAATCACCTACTCTGGATATCTTCAAAAAACATCTGGATGTGCACCTTGCTGGTATCATCTGACCCCAGCAGTGCTTCCTACCCAAGTGCAGGGGAGCTGGACCCAATGATCTCAAGAGATCCCTTCCAGACCCTTACATTTATGAATCAATGAATCTATGAATTATAGTACATATTCCCCAAATAAGAAAGGAAAAGTATCATTAGAAAATGATGGGGGGGGGATAAAGTGAATCAAATTACTTTGGATTTCTAGAAATATTTGGCTTGGAGGATAGGTAGACAACTATATTTGTTTCAGAAAGAGACAAACGTGAAGGTACAGAAAGTCTCTTATTAACTCCAAACCACTTCATTTATAACTAGCCGTAATCTAAGGGTGTTAATGAGGAAGTATGTATCTTCTCCTTTGCCAGACACACAGTACCCATTTACAGAAAGGGCCTGACTGAACTCAAATTGAAGCGACAGACTTGGGAGTTTTCCTACTGACTTCAATGAGCACTTGATCAGGCCCAAAGTGCCACGTGAAAAAGAAATTCTAATCCATTTGGGAGGTTTCATAGACCTAAACATACCCTATGACATCATAATATCTTGCATCCCTTCTATTCATTTCATTCAAGGACCTGAAAACATTCTAAAAATGTAATTGTTTAATGAATTCTTCCAATATAATTCTGCAAAGGTATATATACGAATAGTCCCATTTGAGAAATACATTAACATTGAGGTCGGAGCAAAAATGACTTTCCCGATGTCAGTGGCAAAACAAATCAGAAACCCTGTGTTCCTTCCTGCACATTCCACCGCTAAACACCCTGTCAAAGATGTAAATAAACTGAAATCCTCAACAAAGGAGTGTCTGAAAATGCAATTTTATGGCTATTAGGAATTAGTAGCCTAAGACTTCTACATGTACTAAATCTTAAAAAACCCCAAAAAACAAAAAAAAAAAGCAGAAATCTATTGTAGCTTTGGCTTACTTAATAGAAATAACATACTTTACCACATCATTTGGTTTTTACTGGTATAACTTTGTCTTACTTTTGCAAGGGAAATATCCATTGCCTTTGAATCTACTTGAAGCGTGCAGAGTGTCGAATGGTCTGGGATCTTGCTAACTTCCCCAACTGCTGCTTCATCCTCGACATCAACTGAAAGAGAAGACAGCTTGTAAATCGGCAAAGCACGGCTGGTGAACACAGTGCTGCCATTTCGTATCCCCGTGCCAGCCGCTGCTAACAGTTCAACAAAAACTTCTATGAACCAATAACTTATTTTGCTGAAGAGCCCTCCTGACTTTAATAGTGGTGATTAAAATGGCCTCACGAGGGCTGCAAATTATACAATTTTATATAAGGAAGTAACAAGCAACTCTTAACAGCCAAAATCAACTGATGAGTGTTTACCAAGAAGAAAAAGAGTGGGAGCACCATTTTGCATTGTATTACAGTTGCTGTGTTTGGTACAGAAGCAAACCACAAAAGCAAAGTCTGATGAACATACCTAGTTCTAAGGCATCTTTCATCAGGTCGCCTTTATTGGAAATGGATGTTGGCGCCTTTCTAAATTAAAATAAATGAGAGAACAAGTTACACATGTTTACTTGACATGAAAGAACAATAGAGAAAGTTCAAATGCACAGGTGTCCATCTGCAGTAGGTATGTGTAGTTACTCTTTCTTTGATAATAAGGATTAAATCTTTCACACGGAGCTATGAAGTTTGGCACCTAAATATGTCATCAGATTTTCAGAGGTGTGTTCGGTTTGCTGTTCCCATTGACTTCACATCAAAGTGAATTCAGCATTAGGGAAACAAATTCAAATGACCACTGTTAATCTGTAATTCTTGTACTGAGGGGCTACTGCTGCTGCCAACATTAAAATGATTTCAAAAAAATAAAAATACTGAATCATTTTTCTTCAGTTTGATTGCTTTGGAAAAAATGGGTTGTAAATCACAATTCTTTCAAAACCAGTATGGAATAATTTCCTTAGTGACATTCTTCGTATGCCCGATATTATTATAGCAACAATTGCTGTCATATTGCATAGTTTCCATTACCTTAATTTCCTTTTCCACCCTGTGAAAGGAGATGAATGAAAGCAGTATACATGCGTACGCACATACACGACAACACCTCCAGACTTTTTTCGTCTGAAAACTTTCTGGCATCTTTCTCGCTGAGCGCTTTCTATAATAAAAAGGCACGAACCACAGTTCCATTTTTCTCCCCAAAAGCATTAAGAACTTCAACAAAATTCGGCCAAACACAGATAGCCATGACACACCGACATTTTAGAATGGAAATAAATCACTTACTAAGTACCGGTGAGTCAAAATATGGGAAAACGAATGTCCCAAGACCTCAGTAAGTTGGTTGAGAGCAAATATGCATAGTGATGTATAAAAGGCTTTGATTTATACTGGCACATAACAGCACAATTTACCATTGTGTATGTTACAATACAAACAAATTGCATTTGAAAAGTAATGAATCTTTCTAAGATTGGATTTCTTCATTCTTCTAGGAATTATATATTTTTCCTGTTACTTTCTAACATCTTTCCAGCTGGTCCGGTGGAGAGGAATTTTGTTTTCACTTGAACACTGAAGTCACTAAACTACCCTAAGCCAAATTCACCATTTGCATTTTTGTTTGGTCAGAAAATGGAAATGATTATTCCTTTTTCTGAAATAAAAACTTGTTTTCCTTCAAGGTCAGTCTCTTAGGGGCTAATCTGATAAAAAAGACAGCAGTTCTGAAATCTGAGAACGCTAATATTCAGTGTGGACATAGAAGACAATTCATTTATTACACTTTTATTAGGAAGTAATTGCAAATGCCTAAGGCAGCAGTGTTTACACTCAAAAGAGCATGTGAGTTATGAGAAAACCCGCTTATCTTCCTTTGTATTACATTGCATTTTGCTACATGGAGGATCCAAGATTTAGTTGCCAGTTGAACCACACCAAAGAGACGGGACATGTTACAGAGAAGAAGACTGCTAAATTCTCCCCATGGCAGTCTATATTGGAAGGGAAGGGTCCAGCCCGAGAAGAAGCCTACCTTGTATCCATAAATCATTGACACCTCTCTCTCTTTCTAGGTCTTACAAGCTTTCCCCTCCATTGCAGTACATGAGCATGTCACAAACATAAGCCAATTAAATCTCACAACATTATCAAGAAGCATGGATAATGTCCCCACTAGCCCTATATAGAACGAATGTCACATAAAATAAACACATGAAAGGATGGCTAATTGACAAGTCTCAAAAAAAAAAGTCACTGCAAATAGGGATTCATTATTCATTCTTAGTGGGCTCACAGAGAGACCTGTTTGTGGCTCTACAGGAAAGCAAAATCATTGCTGGTAAAGTTGATCGATGAGACAAATGCTGGAAAAGGGGAAAATGATCATGACAGGTTGTTTTACAGAATGCCCTGGGTAAGCTGGATTCACTTAGCCTGTGATTTCCTATTAGTACCTAATTTGTAATGACCCCAATGTGGCAAAGTGGGGCTCCCTGCCTAGCCACAGTGCTAGGTTCCCCACTTGCCTTTGGGCACGCCCCTCACCTGACTCACCTGCCATGCCTTGCTCTTAATTAAGATGATAATTAAGGTGGGAGGCTACCCACTCATGCCCCGATGCCACGGGGCGCTATCTGCGGCCCCATACCTTCCCTACACCACAGCCCAAGCCTCGCAGATGGCATCCAGATGACACAGTGCTCCCAGCCTACAGCGGGACCAAGCTTAGGCCTCATCGTCAGGCCTCAGTCACACACACATTCATACCGCCCTCCTCTCACTAGGGCCTCTCACACTCTGCCCTCTCTCACAGGGGATTTTTCATGCATCAACAACTCATCCTGCCTTGCTTCCTCTTGGAGCGAGCCCCTTAGGCCATAGGCTTAGCTAGTCCATTCCTTGGGTGTTAGACATACTATCTTTTGGGCCTCTCCTGTGACCCTGACCGGGGTAGTGGCCAGCAAATTACCCGACCGGGTCTAAGCTTGCTCTGGCCCCATATATATATATATATATATATATATATATATATATA
>NW_017729004.1:9107949-9118745 GCF_001723915.1 Gavialis gangeticus
ATATAAACATACTGGGCCCTCAGCCCTCCAGTTCTTCTTCCCCACACTGGAGTACCTCATCTCTGCCCCCTTTCTGGGGCTACCCCTCACTAGGGCGTTCTTGTCTGACACCACGACTGGTGCTCCAGGGTCTCACGGGGACTCTCACTCCCCTCCCTGGAGCAGCAGGTCATTGTGCTCACTATAGGTCTTGCTTTTGACCCACACTCGGCCTCCCTGTGGTGGAGGACTTACTGGGGTCAGGACTCACCCCTCTCTCTCGGGCTGAGCCCCCTTCGCTCGGCCTCTGGCCCAAATTACAGCCTCAGGCATCTAGAAACATACCTTGGCCTAATCCCCTTCACTCGGGGATCCAAACCGCTCCCTCACTGGGGGCCACGGGGCTTCCCTCCCCGGCGGACTCAGGTGGCCGTAGCCATGCCTGGCCCCAACTACTTTTCCACAGGGTCTTGCACCCCACAGGGCTCAGCTGGCCACAGCCATGCCTGGCCCCCCAATTACCTTTGGTGTTACCAGACTCACCCGAAGGTGAGGGCTAGGGGTAAGGTACCCCTACCCGCCTTTTACTGGGGTGGTAACTGGCTTGGCATATCCTGGGGGCTCCCGTGCCACTCAGAGCCCCACCAGGCCACCCACTCCCGGCAGGGTGCATTTAAGTCATGCCCAGGACCAGGAGCCTCCTAGCCATCCCCTACAGCTCTTGCCCTTACCTCCAGGATGATACGTGAAGCTTTGCAGCCAGGCAATGTTGCTGCCTGCCCTGTCAGCAGGGAACTGCCCTGTTTATACAGGCAGCCCTGAATCTAAAATGGCTGCTGCAGTCAGGCACCTGCTGGCTGTTTGGCCTAGGTCTTAAAGTGGCAGGCACCAACAGCGCCCTGCCACACACCTCTCCCCTTAAAATGCTACCTGGGGGATGTTTCCCCTGCTACTTCTCCAAAGCAGGCTCCCCTCAGAGCCTGTGAGAGCCCTCAAGTGGCGAGCACCCCCAAAGGTGCTCCACCACATACCTCCCCCCTTAGAATGAGATCGGGGGTGGGGGGGCTGCACTTGGCTGTCTTCCCTGCTGGGCTCTGCCCCATCCTACTGCAGCCCCTGCCAGGTGGCAAGCACCCCAAAGGTGCTTTGCCACACCCAGTATATATGGAATGACTAAATATGATGATGTGCTACAGCTACACATTTTACTTTAAATGTGGGGTGCTTGTACGTGAACCAGGAGGTTATACCAACGTGCTGTAATTATAGTGTTTTTGATAGCGTGTGGATGCTGATATATGAGATGCTCTGGGTGCTTTAATTACAGCGGCTCTCAGAGCTGCTCTAATTACTGCCCCCCCCAAAGCACGTGTAAAAATGCCCAGGAATTCCCATTCCACAGGAATTCTTAAACAACACAGTATCACACGTGGCAGGTGTCTATGTACTGGCAGGACTGTATACTCAAGCACTGTTGTGTGATTTCCTGACCTAAGAGAGGTAGGCAGATTTACAATAAGCAAAGGCATCGTCAAGACAGTGATGACTCTCAATAAGGCAGGAGCCAAATAAAAATGGGATTTCCAACTTTGAACAGACAGGTGACCTGTTTCAGTTCAGATGCTCTGTCTTTCTGCTTGTCTTAAATAAATGTGCTGCTCCTTCAGTTTCTGACCTTCAACTCTTAGTCCATTTATTTATTTTTAAGGATGTGGAAAGTGCCTGGCCTGACATTTCCTGTGAAAAACCTCAGGCTTTTCAGCAGTCCAAAACAATCTAACCTAGAAGTTTCTAGCCAAATAAATAATCTTCCTGAAAACGCATGTCAAACCATAAATAGGAATAAGAGGAGTGCTTACACTGAACACCCGAGTTTCTCTCTTGTTTTAGTCTGGCAACGATAAGAGCATATTGGTGAGCACATGCACTGTAGAAATAGCCTTTACCTCCTGTTAAAGTAATCTGAAGGAGAGTAAGGCCTAAGGGAGAACACACTCCTTTGCTACATCGGAAAGATCAATTGTTCTTATGGGGCAGTGATTTCTTGTGCTAGTCCTGCTTCCTAATACGTTCCACCAGATGTTCCCCCGCAGACCTAGTGAAAAGGAAACATGTGAAGCCCGAACTGCAGAAGCGAACGCGCTGCATCCCTGCCTTTCCAAACGGACGGCCCTACCAACACTACAGGCTTCAAATGCTCTGAAGAGGATTGTCTTGTTGACTTGATTGCATTTTAGCCCAGGGGCTGTTCCTTTCCAATTGAATGTGCTTTCCAAAAATAAAATATAATGCAGAAGCTATTCACCATTTCCAGTAATTGCACACTGCCTTTCCTATGGAGTTCTGGAAAAATACTGGAATGGCAGATGGTAACACACACCGATGTGACATCGAAGACTCTGGTGCCATAAATCTGTTGGCACAAACTGACAGTCACAATGGATTATGACTCGAATTTTAGGTTTTCTTCCCTGCCTGGGCTTTACGTTATGCAAGGTATTATACAACCTGAGCTATCTGAAGTCTTTCCCCGCACCCCCCCATCCCTTGTTCAATATTTGTATGGGTTATTTAAACACATAACCTCTTAGATGATCCCAGCTTGCCTGACAGCTCGTCACTTTGTACAAATTAAGACGTCAAGTGGAGATTTATTTCCAGGCTCAAGGCTGGGCATGCTGCAGAGGGGATGTGTTTAGTCTCTGAGGGAAGGGGATGGCTGCCCTATTCTTACGGTGCTTCCCATCCACAGAGCCATACAATGGCACTGACCTCAGCTGGGGAGGAAGCCACGGGACTCCTCTCAGGGCCCAGAGGCAACATGATGGAACCAGAAAGGATGGAAAGGAAGCACATAAAGTCAGTTTACTAAGAAGCTGTTCCACCCCCTCACAGTCAGTGCTGGGCTTTCATGAGAAATGAAGAGCCACCCCAAACTGATCCTCCCTATAAATGCGGTTGCACAGAACGTCGTCATATGTGGGCAATGGACGCAATTAAACGTATTATTGAACTATCAATCAAAGCTGCCACACGTAACTGCATACCCTGGTTTGGGCTTTACCCTGATCCAACAGTCACTAATGGCAAATGTAGTCTTTTGAATTACTTCAGTGGGGTCTAGTTTAGCACGCCTGGGCATAGGCATACTAATCCAGTCTTCCTATCTGAAGTGCACACAGGCCAGTGAAAGGAATCAGAACTCATGGGCGAGCTGATATCTTTTATTAGACCAAGTAGACTTTGCAAAAACTTCCTTTAATCGCGTATTTCCTATGAACTTTCATTTCTACCTAGGAGAACTTTTACAATCTTTTCTCCTACACCTGATGAAGGGTGTTTGTGCTTGCGATTAAAGGAATATATTTTTTGCAAAAATCTAGTTGGTCTAATAAAAGATATCAACTCTCTCTACCACGAGGGCTGACTCCTTTTGCCTCTAGGCCAATATGGCTACAACCTGGATACCTGATACAGGCCAGTGAGGAACTCAGCACCTTCAGAAATTCCTCCACATCTTGAGATCAGGACATTGGCACTTGCCTAACAGATTTTGTTACCTTAGATTAGCAGCCTGAGCTGATAAACCAAGGACGTGTCATATTTAGTAAGGACGTGCTGAATAAACAGCATGTACCTATAGATATTTATTATACTTTGAAGAAATATGTGTACATTGGGTGATATTCCAGAAAAGACATGATTAGAGTCAATCACCATTCTGGAATAAAACTGTATGTTATATAATCTTCCTAGGAAGATTTGTTTCCCCTTTAAAAGGGAAATTAAATTGACACTAAAAATATATATACCTTTATTAAATCCTTGTCTGTACCATTAAAGCTGGAATCCTGATGAAGAAATAAAATTAAACCAGTGTATCCTTTATTCAAACCATGATGTTTTCCCTTACAAATGTTAAAAAGAGCTGTTCTTTCAATGGGGAGGTCAGAGTTGTGCTCTACTGACTGCTGATTTCTATTGAGCTACCAGCATAAAACAGGGTGAAAAAAATTATCGAGGCCCTGAATTTACCAGTGTTTCCTATATAAGTGCTTTTCAACCATTTTAGACTTAAGGCACCCCTTGTTAGATTTGAGATATCCCTTGGAAGATGCCAGCTCTTAGTTTTCACTCATTTTTGACTATGGAAAAATAATAGAGCAATTCTGCTGAAAAGGACTCAGAAAGGCCATAACAAGTCAGAATGGTTTTAACTCTGTGGGTTCATATATGAAATCTCTGCATTTATCTTGTGAATCGTGTGTATGAGTTTATGCAACTAGGAGTGCTAATATAGCACAGCACCCCATGTACTTTAAAAGAATCTCATTGCACCCTAGGGTACTGGGACATACTGGTGGAGAAACACTTGGGTATACTGGACCCTTAGGTGTATAAAATTATGACTTTTTCTGCCTCAATATACTTTTCTCAAGTGCAAACAGCCTTATGCTGAAACCCAAGGTCTTGTGGTCCCTCCCACCCCCTTTTGCTAAGCGGTAAGATTGAGACACAAACTGGAAAACAAATGGGCAGGAAAGTTACAGTAAATGGACAACAGTCAAAATCCAGCTCCTTTTCTGTGTGGCATTTGGCTTGTTTTAGCAACATGAATGTAAATACTTGATAAATACAGTTAGCAAAAGACTCCATAAAGGTTCAATAATGTTTGAAATAAAACTCTGATACATTATCCCTTTCCCCCCTGCTCACCTCAATCCAGCCTAAAACATAATGGAAAGAAAAGTCATTAACTGCATCTTAATAAAATCACGTTTCCATTAATTTTTTTCATAGTGTTGGCAAATCCTTCAGAACTAGTCACACTGCATAAAGAAGCCAATGGGAATATAACCTGATGAAGGACAGGAAGATTTGACTCGACGCTGGCACTGGATGTGTGCAGATGTTTATTTTATGCTACCTGGAAAACTTCGTTAGCCCAGATTCTGCATTTTTGTACCTTTATAGAAGTCTGTGAAAATCATCCTATTCTTATAAATAAATTGAACGGCTGTGCCATAGACCATTACACAGTCACATGGGTGGCAAATTGGCGTACCAGTCGTACCCAGAGAGTGGTGGTGGATGGGTCGGTATTGACCTCGAAAGATGCGGGCAGTGGGGTCCCCCCAAGGCTCAGTCCTTGGGCTGGTGCTGTTGAATATCTTCATCTGCCACCTGGGTGAGGGTGTGGAAAGCCCTCTGCCCAAATTCACAGATGACACCAAACTATGGGGCAAAGAAAAGATACTGATGGGAAGAAACCGAACCCAGGCGGACCTGGACGGGTTAGAGACGTGGGCCGAGAACAATAGGATTCAGTTCAACAAGGACAAGCGCAAGGCGCTGCACCTAGGGAGAGGGAATCACCAGCACACCTATAGGCTGGGAGATGACCTTCTTAGCAGTACAGCGGGGGAAAGAGATCTCGGAGTCGTTGTTGACTCCAAGATGAATATGAGTCGTCAATGTGATGAAGTAATTAGCAGAGCTAATTGCACTCCGTCATGCATTAGTAGATGCATCATGAACAGGTCCAGGGAGATGATGTTCCCCCTCTATGCGGCACTGGTCAGGCTGCAGCTGGAGTACTGCGTCCAGTTCTGGGCACCGCATTTCAAGAGGGATGTGGACAACATGGAGAGGGTCCAGAGGAGGCCACTTGTATGGTTAGAGGCCTGCAGGGAAGGCCTTATGAGGAAGGCCAAGGGACCTGAAGCATTTCAGCCTCTGCAAGAGAAGGCTGCAGGGGGATCTTGTGACAGTATACAAATTAATGGGGGGAGGGGGGCAGCAGGGAATAGGAGATGCTCTGCTTACCAGACCAGAGCATCCCTTGGAATAACTAGAAACAACGGCTGCAAACTCATGGAGGGTGGATTTAGGTTGGACATCAGAAATAACTTTTTCATGGTTAGGGCTGCCAGAATCTGGAACGGGCTTACAAGAGAAGTGGTGCTCTCCCCTAACCTGGGGGTCTTCAAGAGGAGACTGAACAAGCACCTGGCTGGGGTCGCATGACCCCAGGACTTTTTCCTGCCTCTGGCAGGGGGTTGGACCTGATGATCATTGAGGTCCCTTCCAATCCTCACATCTGTGAATCCATTAATCTATAAAAACCAAATTACGGTACCCATAAGCACTGTTCCTTTGTAGTCAGCGATGACATTTTCTCAAGTTCAGCGATGACATTTTCTCAAGTTGCCTTAACAGTAATTTTGGTGTAATATGTCAGCTGTTGTCTTTAAGCTATCCACATTTTTATTTTATTGCCCATGGAACAGCTATCTTCTGAACTTACCAATTCTCATTTTCTTCGGTGAGCACTTAACAAACATGAGCTGCGAAAAATGTAAAAAAGGGTACACATCTGTAGAACCAAGAAGGATTTTGTTCTCTACCATCACTGAGATGCTGTGCATTAAGAAAGTTTTGGGATAAGTAGGTTGATTCAGGTTTCATCTGCACTACAGTAAGTTAGGAGTAACTTCATTGAAGATAATGAAATCACACCAAAAGATACCTGAGATAAAAGGAGAATTGAATGCAGGGGACACGTCAGAAATGGTTTTTCAAACCTGATTTCATTGCAGTCAGGAAGCAAAGCACTTTGTGATAGTTTTCAGGGAAAGCGAAGAATGACATTAAAAGTCAAGTACAATATTAACTGCATCCAGATTTAAACTTCCATAGCAGGCAATACCTGGAGGGTGAGACCAACACAATCATTTGAAAGCCAGCTTTAAACTGGAAGGAATTCCCAGGAATGGAAGGATTTCTCCCTTTCTGAACAAAGTGTCGGTCTTTTTAACTTGGAAAGGAAAAGGATGGAAGGAAGACGTGCACTGACTTAACCTAACAATGTGCAGTGCATCTTTGCTGGAACTCTCTCCATCGAGCCCTGCCTTACGCACCCACTCAAAGCAAGGGTAAAACTTTCCCAGCTCCAGCAAAGCAGGCTTCCTCTAGGCTGATTTCTCACTTGCAGCAAGAAACAACCAACCTGGAAGTCTTTATGTGTGTGCACACTGGAAAAAAGTGTTGGGCATTTTTCTTCTGTCCGCACCCAGTTGATCTGCATCTTCCCCTTTCATTCACTCATGAGCAGGGATCCTGGTTTTCTCTGATTTAAAAAAAAAATCCCTAATTTTCAGATTTAAAAAGTAACCTAAAGCCCACATTTTTCCATGATTAAAATGAAACACCACTAATATAGAGAGAGCTATATAGTGGTGTTTCATTTTAATCATGGAAAAATGTGGATTTGGGGTTGCTTTTTTTAATCCGAAAATTGGGGATTGTTTAAATCAGAGAAAACCAGGAGGATCCCTGCTCATGCGCTGAAGACCAGAACATGGACGTTTTGCCCCATGCTCAATCCAAAACATACAACCCCTGTTCTGTAGTTAAGTCTTCCTATAAGCAAGCACAGATGGTTTGTGGGTGGAAAGGATGCAACGGGGGGAAAAGAAAAGCCTAGATCTAAGGCAGTTCGAAAACTAATTAAGCTTAAAAATTGACAAGCGTAGGCTTGAGTCTCCCAATGGGAAATGAAGCTGTTTCACCGCAGTTTGAAATCTCAGTCATTTAAAGTAAAGATACGGATCCTTGAGGGCATCGTATCACAGTTTTGCTTTGTTTGGCAAGTAACAGCCATCAAAAATACTAAGAAACAACACATGGATTTTAAAAGCGGGCACTTTCATTATTCTGCTGGATTTCTTGGGAGGTAACAGGTATCTTTTATTCGCTCCTGAGGTTCTCCTTGACCAAAAAAGTGACTTTTAAAAACCTGTTTACTGCACTATGCGACTAGTGAAAATCCAGTTCAAGTCAAGCATTTTTTCATCATCTTGAAGAAAAAAGATAGGATCATAGTGCAACCCCCTGCAGAGATGTAGGGTTCTCTGCTCCTAAACCATCCCAGACGGATGGGGTGCCTACCCAGCCTCTCACTGAAAACATCCACACTTCCCTGTGCAGCTTGGTTGATACTCCCATTCTTCCTACAGCAAGATTTTTTTCCCCGGAATTTGATCTAAATCAGCATTGCTGCAGTTTAATATAAAAATCCACCTGCATCGTTCTTCATTCAGAGTACCAAAAGTGAATAACGATTCAGAAAGAAAAGCAAGAGGACATACTCACTGCCTTCACTCACATGTAGAAATGTAGGACCACAAAGCACAGATACTAACCAAGACACAGCATTATACAACTACCAGTATTCTCCCACAACAGACCCATCACTTCCCCTAGCATACATCTAGCACTAGCCTATAAACAGTGCTTCCCAGGAAGTGACAGCTGAAAAATAAATGTCTGAATTGCCATCCAAAGCTGAAACTAGGAAGACATGAGTTTGTAAGGCACAGGAGTGGCAAACCATGCCAACATGGTTTTACACTGAGTGCTGAGAAACACAAACTCAGGAAAAGGGTAACGGTCTTTGCAAGGCACTGATGAGGTGTACCTAGAATGCAATATAGTTATAAACCCCTGAATACTTGCAAAATTGGATGGAAATCAAAGAACAACAACAATTTTGGAGGTGAACGGACAGGATTATGAGTAAGCATTAAAATATCCATAGTGTATATATAATATAAATATGTGTAATATTATGTAATTCAATATTGTTTCTATATCATTCAAAATTATATATACATTTTCATCATGTAGGAACCAGGATAACTGTCTAAAGGGTGTAAACACAACATAGAGAGGAGGAGCGGAGCAGAAAAAGCAGGTCTAAAGATGAGTCATGGGGACAGATGTAAGCAAAGGAAAATTTAGGTTGAATATTAGGGAACATTTTCTAAGACTAAGATCTATTTGAATTTGGAAGAGATGCTCAAGGGAAGTGGTGGAAGTCCTGTCACTTGAGTCATCTAATACTGGACTGGACAAAGCCCTGGAAAATGTGCTGCAGCACATATATATATATAGCATCTTGAATAATCGACTGTGAAACAAAATGACCTTAAAAGGTCTTTTCCATCTCTGATTCCTATGAGTCTATAAAATATGACTAATGTTCAAATAAAACGCTCGGTATCTATGGTAATTCCCCAACCTTGCCTTGCTGGCATTTGGATGCACAGCACAGCTAGAAAAGAATTCCCTACCAAATAACGCGTGATATCTTTGGAGCAATTAGCAAGCGCCCTTTTGGGAAATTTTGGTTGAAAGGCTATACAAGACACATTCTGGGAGCGGACGCCTTGGCACTTACTTTCCTATTAGTGGAGACGGAGCACATCAGAGAGCTGTTTAGGTTTTGGTTGGAAGAAGGCAGATGAAGCCAAACCGCAAGCTCATGAGACAGCCCATACCATCTGAACTATCCATCTGCAGTGACAGGCTCCTGAGACGAAACCGCTAGCTCACATTACAGTTCTAGCCAAGACTGACTGCAATGCAAAGGAGAGGACGGCAGGAGTGAACCGAGGGGCAGGGATGACTGTTCGTAATGAAGGAAGGAGTGAAAAATCAATGAAGCTCTTCCTGATTGTGTAAACCTTCACCTTGTGGACTACATATAAGAGAAGAAACTAGGGGTGTATTTAATGCTTCCATCTCTTTTTGCACGGTCTCTCTGCCACTCCCTTGTGAACCTCTATGGGATGGGCAAATTCCTCTTAATCTGAGCTTGGTCTCTGATATTTCTGTTTGCTCTCCCAGCTCTCCATGGGGTTACAACCATACCCTGCCACTTTCTTCATTGCAGAGCTCTACTCCACTTTGGGGAGAAGTATTTTTTTCAGCTCCGTATGCCATGGCTGGCGGGACACGCATGCCCAAATCCTGTCTTAAACAACAGAAAGGATATTGCGCTCTTACTTATTCAGTTATGGGCAGATGGGTGTCCTAAGCACAGCAGAACATTAGTGGCTTTGGCGCCTAACTTAAGGGAGTAGAAACACTTGGTCCAAAAGTCCTAACTCCCTAGATACCTTGGAGCTGAACACTGCAAGGCATGCATCTGCACTCCCATGGAAAGGATTCTCGGGGTGCGGCAAAATGAGCGGATCAATAAATGCAAACCTTCGGCTGTCAGCCCACAGCCCCCAACCTGATGGATTTTGGGGGCCAGAGAGGACCAGAAGGCATAGAGAGAGGGCTTTAGTAACCTTGACTCCTTTATTATATCATGAAATGTACAATTTTGGGAGAAAAGGGAAGTGTAGGCAGGCCACAGAAGTGTTATTACTATAGGTAAATGATCAGCAACCATGATATTCCTGTAATATGTCATATGTTCCTGACCTAAAGATACTCAAGTCACGATGAATGTCTGTCCTTATAGCAACTTTTTGTGCCAAGGTCCTCCTGGGACCAAAGCAGTGACTTTCCTCGACAACATGTCCTATATGGTGTTATACATAGAATGGAGTGAGTTAAGGAATTGGATTTGCTGGTGATTATTTATAACTCAGGATTCATGAAGATCTGCTGCCACCTACCTATCATTTCCCTCCTTTCTAGGATTCTACCCAAAAAAATAGCAAGAGGCAGAATTGGGAAGCCAAGGCATGCATTTTGTACACGAAATTACTACAAGCATGCCCGCAGATTGGGCAAAGCAGTGGAAGGATGTAAAGCTGCATTTATAAAACAAATCGTCACTGGCGTAGAATACAATTCACTGATCCAGAAAGTGAATTAACTGCACACAGTTCGTCTTCCTTGGCTTGGAGGAGCACAGAAGTATCCCTTTCCTTTGCAGAGTAACAGCCAAACACTACATTGACGGACATTATGTGAACCAGAGGTATTTTCCAGCTCAAACTTCTGGGACTATAGGGAGG
>NW_017729004.1:9123745-9135750 GCF_001723915.1 Gavialis gangeticus
CATCTTCCTTGGCTTGGAGGAGCACAGAAGTATCCCTTTCCTTTGCAGAGTAACAGCCAAACACTACATTGACGGACATTATGTGAACCAGAGGTATTTTCCAGCTCAAACTTCTGGGACTATAGGGAGGTTGCAAAATCATGGTATGCTGATAATACAACATATCTACTCTGGGATGCACTGTTAGCCTGGGATATAGTGAAGAAACGCTGTCTCCCTTTAAGAGTCAATATTTTCTCACAACAGCCGTGTTGTAACTGTAGTTAAATCGTGGCTCTTGTAGACGCTTGGAAACTTTATAAGACCTAGAACAGCACATTTCAATTCTGAGAGCCTCAGTAGAGTCATTTTAATAAACACCACATTCATATATGTGGTTTCTGCCTGATTTCACTACACTGAGGCAATTATTTTGTGAGGGCGTGTGTAACAAGTAACTTTTCCAGCTGCAATACTAACATCTAAACCTGCCTTTGTTTTGCATCCCCCACCAAAAATGTCTTGCTAGTCGGTTCAACATTCCTCATACAGGTATGTGCCACGTGGCACTTGATTTTGGTCATACCAGAAATCTAAATGTCTCCTCAATTTAATAGTCTACCTGGCTAGCTATAAAAAGAGACTGTAATTCTTAGTCAGAACAAATTGCTATACAGACCATGGAATAAAGAGATCTAATTTTGTACTGTAATTACAGTACTACAAAAACGACTTCTGTTAATGAATACATTCCCATTTAACCCAATTGATGCTTTATTTAAGATGCATTGACGGGTCACAAAATAGCAACCTGATTATTGTGTTCCTCCTTCCCCTTAACTATGAGAGTCAAAATCACGGGCCATCTGGATTTCCCCAGTGGACTTTCATTATCACTTGTTTTTCTCTGCTCCATTTTTGCGGCTGTTCGCTGATATTCAGATAGTGCTTTGAAACAATGCTGTGGTTTTGCCTCATATTTTTTGGCCAAATATATGTGCAGACAAAAGATGCCTGAGGCTTGTGAATAACAATAGAAACCTTTGAAAATTGCAAACCAGGGTTGCAAAGGAAAAGAAAAACAGGAAGGAAAAATAAGACCGGAATGTCTTTCCTTTGCTACGAGAAAAAAGACTACTGATCCCTGTGGCTGAACTGGCTATGGCCAACCCTGCATAAGGTTTCAGATATGAATCTAGCAGGGTTGGATTCTGCCATCGTAAACAACAGTGTCAATGGGACGGCTGCAATGAAGGAGCTTCGTCTTGCAGCGTTCAGTGCTCTGCTCTGGCCAAACCCTGCAAAGCATTTAGGTGACTGCATAACTTTAAGCAGCTGAGCAGTCCCACTCGTTTCAAAGAGGTTACTCATGCACTCAAAGTTCAGCAGGTGCTTAAAATGCTTCCTTGGTTTAAGCAGAGTGACCTGGGACAACTCTAATACCGATGCAAGGGAAGGGTCTCTGTTAATGAGCGAGCTCCCTCTGCTGTCCTATCTGCACACTGGCACAGAAATCAAACTTGTAGTGTGACATACTATACAGGACCCGGCAAAAAAGACCCGATCCCTATCGGGATGGCCGTCACTTTTTGTTTCTGTCCTACAGAGGCGCTGCTTTTGCATGGCAGCTGCTACCGAGCCTAGCCCTGGGGCCTGAAGTTATGTGATTTGTTGGCTAGAATGGGATTTATTCAACTCCACCATCCTTTTACAACAGAGGGGTGCGCCGCATTTAGGAGCAAAGCCTCAGGACTGGAAGAAGAAGCTCAACAAGCTTTGCACTTGTGCTGGGCACCAAAGCTTCCCCCGGCACAAAAAGCAGGGCATACAGGCATTCAAGGGCTTCCCGGCGGAAGAGACCTGGCTCTTCCCAAAGTAGTTAGATCAGGTCCCTATGAGGAAGGACTGACTTGAGCTTCTCTCAGGTGTGGAGGACATCCAGTGTCCCACAGTCCTCTCTGCTCTCCCTCCCTCTCTCCAAGGGAGAGGGAAGAAGGGATAGCATGTGTTTCACGATAGCCTGCCCAGGGATGAGTTGCCGGGGAGCCCTGTGATGACCCTGCAGGGGATCATCCTCCCCCCGCATCAATCAGCTGATCAGCATGAGAGTGGGGCATTTCCTCCTGGAGCCCCAGAAGCAGAACTACCCCCTGGGGGGGGAGACAGCTGTGCCACAGCTGCCAGCCTTGCTGGGGCAGGAGATTGCCCCCCACCTCCAGGTTGCCCTGGAGCAGTGCCAGGAGCAGGGGCTCTTCTCCTTTGTGGGGGTGAGGGGAGAACCGCAGGGGGACCCCCCCATGGGGCAATGCCCCCCTTGCCCCCCAGCCATTCAGCTGAGTGGCAGGGTGGAGGTGGGGGGAGTTCTCCCAGAGGTCGAACCCTCCTGGGCTGGCTGCTGCTTTGCAATAGCTGCCCACGGCCACTTGACAGCCTGCTCCCTTGCTAGGCAGGGGAGAGGACAGGGTTCCCTCCCCAAAGGGCTCCTTAGTGCCCACTGGCTGCAAATCTCCCCTGTGTATCTCTCCCATCAGGAAGCTGGAAGGCATGTATGCTCCAGCTCCGAGGCTATTTTTCTGCCCGTAGGAATTTCACAGAAATTCACAATTTCATAGGCATTCTTACAGGTGGAGATGAAAGAGTGTCTGTGGCCTGCACGCATGCTCATATCCACACGTGATGCAAACAATGCCCGTCCAGTGCACAGCTCCATCGCTGCTGTGACACGACAGTGGCAGCTTCAGACATTTTCAGGGCTTCTAAGAGGCTCTTTTGGGATTCTTGTTAGAAGCCTTGCAAACAAGGGGAGATAGCAATCCTGGCATTAACAACCACTTCTCCTTTTCAAAGCTTCTAATAACAGCCTCACGATAACTGCTTTTCCTGCAGCTCGCCTTCCTCTGCCTTCCAAAATTCACAATGTTTCAGAGAAGCTGCAGAGCTCCTCTTTGTGGGCAGATGTCTAGAGACGGCTGAGGTTCGTGCAGTTTCCTGAAGCAGAGAGTGGGGCCAAAAGATGCAGCTAGCTTATGCCCTTCACTGATACAAGGACAGCCAATGCTTGTTAGCTTGGAAGCAATAGGCACCAGAATGACTGGTGTTGTGCTATGCAGTTAAGCAAATTGCGTGCTAATCCCGCATGCATATTATTGGACTACACTGCACAAAGTAGTGCTATATAACAGTAGTCTGTTCTCCATCTATTATCTTACGAATACTGCGAGCATACATACTCTTCTCAGTTTTGGTCATCCTTTAAATTGCTGCCTCAAAATAAATTTGCACTTCTAGTGCAGAGCACTTTTTAAACCTTTGCTCTTCATTGCAAAATATTGCATACTGACCTAGAACTATGTCTGGTAATGCTGTGGCCTTGAAGGAATGTAATTTCCCTTGGAGCTTTTGCAAATCAATCCATCATCCTGGCCGCTATTCTCATAAATCTAACTTTTTTCAAACTCAGGGGCCTAATGCTATTTCATACCAACGAGTGACTAGTTTAAAGAGTTGCTGACACCCGCAATTTTTAGCACTTACACAAGTTTTTCGATTGCAATCCGGTGGATAAAGTACCCAATGGAGATTTGGGATACCCGAGTTCCACCCTTAGCTTTACCACTGATTTACTGCATGTTCTCACTTGCCTCAGTTTCCCCATGTGTAAAATGGGGACAATGACAGTGGCCTTCTTTGTAACACTTTTTTGGGAGCTCTTCCAGTGGATGAGCCAGGAATCAGCCCCCTTCTCTTTTCCCTCATTTTCCCAAGAATCCCTTCAGGTTGCATGTATTTTTTGAGATGTGATACTACTCTGATCAAGTTTCCTTGAGGGGAATTTGGAAGGGAGTGGAGAGGGTGGGTATCATCTCCCTACAAACATGACAAGCCACATCTTTTTGTGCCTCTGATGTGGCTGGTGCTACTCTCTGTCTTCCTTTCCCGTTATACCAGCCAAGGAGCATGAGATATCCCATCTCAGTTCTGGAAATCATAGCTCAGCTTTCTATACACCACTGCTGCTTAGTTGCAAGTCTTCCTGGACTCTGCAGAATTGCATTTTTACAAGTACTTTTCAAAGCTCTCCAATGATCTTACCTGGGGCCTGGTAATGGACTTTCATTCTTCTTGAGAGACCTTTCTCTTTTCTCCCTTCCAGATCCAGAATATCTGTGAAACGTATTTAATTTGAGGGTTTTTTCACCCGTCTCTGTATCAAAGCTTGGCATCAATTTCCTCTCTCCAACTCGGCTTCTCTCTCTTTCTGACAGCAGCCTGGCAAACAGGTCGTCTGTGTCTTCACGGATATTTCTGATTTCCTCGGCGGCTGAAATCCTGTACGAGCCTGACAAAGTCTTGGATGAAAGCTCCATGTCTGCTTTCATGGCACTGTCATTGTGTGGACAGAGGTTACCTACGGACTGGACAGAAGTCACTTTGCTCTCCTGAAAATCGCCATTTGGCAGATTTGAAGAATGACTGTGTTCTCCTTTGAATTGTATTATGCTACTTATGCTAGAAGATCGTTGGTTCAGAGGCCTCCTTTTTAGCGAGTCCTACAATAAGTTGCCAATAAAGAAAATAACTAATTACCAAAAATACCAGATCTTTACATCAACAGAGAGCATTAATACTTAAACTAGTGGGTTATATAAGGGATTCTGTTTTCATCAGAGACAGGCATTTGTTGGGGGAAGAAATTGTTTGGCTAACAAAAAGAGCTGGCTTGAACCTTCATCCAAAATTATGATGGTCCCAGGGTTGAACTTTATAAAAGGCTCGGTGGTTTTTGCACTTCCCTCTTTCATCCGGGAGCAGAAACAAAATATAAGAGCTGGTTCTTGAGCTTACACCCATCTCACATGAAACCAGCAGGTCCAAGAAATGTGATCAAAAAGCTTCTGTTTCGGAGGCACCTGACTTCATTGCCAGGCCAAAGATTTTTGGACCCAATTCAGGTATACATACAAACTTTGTGAGCTTCTTAGAAATGAGGTGTTCTAATTAATCCTTTGAGTTTTCTCTGTTACTAATAATTTGAGGCTGACTTCTTCACTCTTTACTCACACCAACTTCTCATTAACACAACATGGAACGAACGGGAAAAAATACATAGCTGCTTTTTCAAGAATACATGCTGATGAGGAACAGTACAAAACACAGAAATAGGTTAGCTGAAATCTAATTCTTTGAACCAAAATATTGGTTGGCAGGGGCTAGAATTTGCAAAGAAACCTAAGGAACTCATGTACTCATTTCCACTGAAATTCAATTAACATTTGTGCACATCTCCTTTATGACCCCTTAAAATCCCTGGCTTAAAGAGATAAAAGGTAACATATAAAACAAACATGCACGAGTATATTATAAGCAAACATCACAGAGCTGTGGTGATGATTAATTATTGCACAACTGGATGGTCCTCTGTGATTCTAAATCCTCTGAGAGGTTTCTTAATGCATTAACTCTAATCAGTTTTTTTAAATTTCTTCATACATACAACATCCGAATTTAGTCATTTGTTGTATAAAAACAGTCTTTCTGTTATGTTAAATAGCCATCTCACTGAATATGTTAATCCTTAGTATCAATCAACTGTTTTATATATTCAGGTATTGAAAAATCACCTCTTGTGAACTCGCTGTTGGTCCAGCCATCATTCCTCTGAGGATAAGACTAGACCTAGGCCTTTGTTTCTCTTTCATTGTGGTCTTCATCTCCTCTGAATTTCTTATTATTTTTAAATCCTCCATGCTGTTTTTAAACTTTTTATCCCCTTCGGAGAATGAGCTACTATTTGGACTTATCCCAGTGTTGGATTTCTCACTTTTATGATGATGTCTCCTGGATGGAATGACTTTATCAAGCAGGTCATCAATCTCACATCTATAAGGGGGAAAAAAAGGAGCATACGTTCAAGAAATAAAATGATATGCAAATACTATCAATAAAAGATCATTTACTATAGCAGAGTTACATGGTAGGAGTAACCAGCAAAATGTCTAGCAACATCTCAAAATATCTACATATAGCCTTTCAATATTTAAACAAGGACCTGTTTATATTATTAATTCACGTGAATTATACAGGAAATAACATGCTAAGAAGAATGTTCATTCCTTCATCACTTGTTATGATTTTCTTATGTGATGTAAGACTGAATGATTTTGAGATACAGAAAAAAACAGGTTTAAAAGTGTTTCCTTCCTACATATTATAATTATAGGAAGAAAGCATGGCACCTTATAGACTTATTTGTTCAGAATGGCATGAACTTTCGTGGGCTTTAGTCTATGGTAGCACCTGACAAAGTAGATGAAAGCCTATGAAAGCTTATGCCTCTCTGGACAAGCTAGCCTATAAGATGCCATGCAGTCTAACTTCAGATTAACACTGGGCGCATCTACACGTCGCCCTACAGCAACGTAGCAATGCACTACATCGCCGTATGGCATGCTACGGTGACGTAGCGGTTGCATGGGTCTACACATGATCACTAGCCACATCACTGTAGCAGCGTACTCCCCACTTATAGGGTACTGCTACAGGGACGTAGCAGGGAAATCTAAGCGTGCACCACCCGTATGGCACAGCATGGGTGCTTACTGCACCATGCTTTACTACTTCCAAAAGGGCGTGCAAAAGCATGGTGCTGTAGCAACGTTGCTGTATGGACACTTGTAGATGTGCCCATTGTTAACTACCGCTCTCCATTATAATTTTGTGAGACCTGAGATTTTTGTATACCTTGGTAATACTGTTCTCCAAAAGGTTCTCTGACTCCTTATTGAATCACAGGATGTCTAAACATGCTGGAAGAGTTGTGGTACCCATATTTTAGAAAAAAACGTGTAGGTTGCCTAACTTTCGGTAAAAGCAACTCCACAGAAGCCAGCGAGGACTACTCAGAAAGAAGTTAATTCAGGAGGAATTTGGTAGTGCTGAGGTCATGTAGCCACTATGGTCCAGGTAATTTGTGAGAGGCAATTATTTTTTGTGGGTGATATCTTGCATTGGACCAGCTGCACAGTTGGGATAGATTTGGAAAAGCTTTCCGGGTATTACTATATGCTTCCTTGTGTCTCTGGGAGAGAGGCAGATGGACCAAGGGTTTTCTGTAAATAAAAGCCAGGAACATCAGGTTTTTATTACACATCTTGTCTGTTGGCTACCTGATAATTTATTTTATGTCCTCATTTTATTCACCCAAGAGTCCTTGGCCCATCTACTGTTTAGTCCTGCTATGCCCAGTTTTTTCCCAGAGTCCCAAAATACCAAAATATATGCCAACCACACTATTGGCCCAATACAAGTTATCAGCTACAAGAATTTTGGCCTCTCACACAAGGAGAAAGTAGTGGCTCGACTCAATTCAATAGCAACAGTATTGACTTTGCTAGGGCCAGGATTTCTCTCCACGAGCTTAGCTAATACCAGATGATTCACAGGAAAGCATAAAAGCCCATTAAGCTCCCTGTCCTATTGTGCCATACCACAGAGGGCATTAAAAGAAGGGGCGCAATAGAGGTCCCTTGTTTTTTCTTGCACTTTCTTTTCCCCAAATCCGTAGTAAAGCCTTCTGCTCTGTCTGCTTATTGCAAGGCCTTTTCAGTACAGCCAAGTCCAGGGCTGCGTCACGAGTTGCAGAAATCATGAGATTGTCTCAGAAAGCACTGGTGGCGGAAGTGGGGAGCAAGCCTGTAACATAACAATACAAGCCTTCATGCTTGTTCTTAAACCCCTCCTGGGTTTATAGCATACAGGGTGTGTTTATCAAGGGCTAAAAAAAATCCCTTTTTCATTGAAAGGGAACATCATAGCATCACCTCAGCCCAGGAGCTGGGCTCACCCCACAGCAAAGATGGAGCAAGTCCCTTAGGAGTTGCAGGGAACTTGTTCTGCACCCACCCCTACGCTGTTGGGGTGCTGCCAGTTGCACGGTGCAAACCCTTTAATTTCTCAAGCTGCCCCCAGGGAAGGGGCAATTGAAGAGTGGGCAGCGAGCAAGATCAACCCCCTGTCTGCATCCCCCAGCACAGGGGCTGAGCTATGCGTGCGTGTGCGTATCTCTTTAAGAACGCAACTTTCCACTCCGTTCTCCTCCACACCCCCTACAGGGAAGCACTGCGCATGCCCAGGCTTTGGAGGCCCAGGACCACAGAGTTCCACGGGGGGGGGAGCTGAAGGCAGAGCGGTACGCCCTTTCACTTCCTGTGGCCGGCACCACTCTGCCTCGGAGCGGCCTCTCACTGGTCACGCTTTCCCCCTTTCCCTGGAGCTCGCGTGCTGCGCTGCGTTGCGCATGCGCGGCGCTGGCGAGTCTATATAAGGCAGGGCGAGGGGGGAGGACACGTGGCAAGGGAACTGGGTGGTGTGGAGAGGCTGTGTGGCTTTAGGAGAGCAGTGCGCGGGGTTTCAGAGCTTGTTTCGTTAGTGGGTAGAGACTGATAACTAATTAAAGCAATATTCACTTTAAAGAAGGAATAATTAGAACGACTTCCTTTAAAAAAAGACGGGGGGGCGTTGGGCTTACACCAGGCTGCCAAGAACTGCAGCAGCTCGTGCCTCCGGCTGCTAGTCTTGCAGCAGGGCTAAGCAAAGTATTACTTTAGTGCCTGTGGCTTATTGGAAAGCTGCAGCAAGAGAGTCCAGGGCTGCTTCAGCCTGCTTGGGTGCATGGCTAGGCGGTCATCTGGGGCTTGCAAAGGCAGCTGGTCTCTTATAAATGGGAAGAGGAGTTTTGATCAGCCTTTGACAACATATATTTTTTTAAAAGTTCTATGAATTTTTGCCTGACTGATCGCTGAGTATGCTTAGCCACGTGATGAGTTTGTCAGCTAGCTATATAGACATCTCTGGATAGTAATAGTGCAGTGTAAACTTAGTGTAGTATATAGAGGTGCAAACCATGCTTTTTTTACACTTGCTTCATGTTACTATGTTAGATACATAGAGAGTTCACCCACTTCGTGTTCAACTGTTTATCACTACTTCAAGTGGCAGCTATTCACATTCAAAACTCCCACTAATCATATAACCTCATACATGGATAGATATTAGGGTTGGAAGGGACCTCAGTAGATCAAGTCTGACTCCTTGCCCCAGGCAGGAAAGAGCACGGGTCAGATGATAACTTGTAATTTAATTGTCTTGCATGATTTAAATGAGTAGAGCTAATACTATCAAATACTGTGAATGCAGCAGCAGAAGGTGCAGTCAAGAGCACCCCACAATTTTAAAGGATGACTTTTTTGAGCATTGGTCCTACTGATTTTCCTGCACTGATGGCAGAATGCTGTTGCTAACATGCAGCTATCTAAAGTTGCTTGTCCTGTGTAGCTAGTAAAAATGAATGCAATCTGAAGGTGGGAACTGAATCTGCATCCTTAGAACCTGGAAATAATTGTAGGGGTTACACTAAAGGCAAAAAGGAGACTACCTGTAGGTTTCAGTTTTACTTGCGTCGGACCTTGTATTCCCACGCATGTCTTCGGAGTAGTCTGCTGTACTGAGTATGGAGGTTTTATTCGGAGGTAGTGATGCCACAGAATTTGGACTGATGGTAGTCATGCTTCCAAAATATCCAAGGAAATAGTTTGTCATCATTTCTAGAATTGTTTTCAGTGGGTTCTCCTTGGCCTGTTGGGAAGGGGAAGATTAAATACATTTTTATAAAAATAGAAATGAAGCATCTAGATTTTCTTAGTTAATATACGCTTTTAAAAGCAAAGTGTCAAGCAGAATCAAATACATGGATATTTTGAAATATAGGGAGCAATACATGGATTTAACAGGACAGTAACTGGCAAATTCCAGTGGCCACTTTTGATTGTTGAAGTGTTGGTGAACTATGTTACAGGATCGGGACAAAATATATCGCAAAGCATGAACTGAATAACATAATCAGGACCTGTGCAGAAGCGTGAAGAGTTCATTTTCATCTGTCCTTATTTCATTAGCATCTTCAGCACATTTGTAGACCTAAGGTTGTGACCCGATAAGACCATTGGTCTGGTACAAAACTCAATTTCTTTACCTTGTTTTCTTTGTACAGAGATTGTATATGGAGAACATTTCTGAGTTCATTCCTGTTGTTGATGCTAAGAGCAGAGCGTGGAAATTCCTGGTCCATGGTGGCCATGGTCTTTTTTAAACCCTTGAGAGAGAAGAAAATGCTGTTTTAGATGCACTGCAGCAGACACTCTAAACTAAGCGCTATTCTCCAGTTTGGATTTAATCTCAAACTTGTTTGTTTTAAGCCACATTTTATGTTCTCACTCTTTTCCTTTATGCTTACATCAGTACTGCTCAGTAGCTGAATTTAAAATTCTACTTATGTGTTGAGCAGAAGCCTGCTAATTGCTGCATAAAGCAAAGCAAACCTCAGTCTTACTGCATTGAGGTCTCCTCTCAATTGTAAATGTATATATTTATATTACTGATCAACCACGTTTGACTAAATAAATTACATATACCTGCATCTTAAACTTTTCAAAGAGGCAACTACCTAAAAACAGGCTGGAAACATACTTTTTGAAGAACTTGAGCCACCTGTAATCGTGAAATTTGAAGAAAATAGCAGCTTGCATAAGGTTCAGATGTTCATAATTTTTTCTACGGATGTATCTGAAACGGTTTTGTTTTATAGTTTATACACTTGTCCAGGTTCTTCTAAGAGCACAGAAAAATTGAAGTCTGTGATCAAAGGTCAACCCACATGATTTCACTTTAAAAATGTCTAGAAAGTCACCCTTTTTTTTTTTTTTTGTCTTGTTCAGGTCGTTACTATGTTTTCTGGAATTATTTTTACCATTAGCAAGGTGTAGTGCGTTGAGCCATGTTTCAAAGTTTGCCAGGGAGAACTTCAGTGTTTTTAATAGGGTTAAATTGAAAGCTTTGCTAAACCCACCCAAACCATCAAAACGTACACCTCAAAACAGTCTGCTTTTCTTGGTTTTCTAATCACCAGAATCTGGATTGCAAGTTGTGCGCACTTCAAAGCTGAAGGCTCAAATGACAGCGCTACCAACTTCAAATACTACATTTGTGTTTAAACGTTGCGTGTATTTTTTTCCCTTAAACCTCAGTACAATGTTGCAGTGAAATATGAGATGCTTAGTTTGGGGTGAACCAGGGAAAAGTTGAACTTTAAAATACAGTGAAGCAGATTACACATTCGTAGGAAATGAAGTTCCTATTCCTGCAAATGGGATTTATTTTTAAAAAATCTATCAGGCTTCAAGATGCATGTAGGGGTGAGATTTGCTAATAATTGCAGGACCTATAGTTCTGAGTTAAAATGCATCTTTAAGGAATGCCACTTTAAAAAACAAAACTATTGCAGAAACAGCTTTCTTTTGTATCTTCATTCATGAAAGAATGAAATCAGAGACTTTGGAAAAGGTGCTGCGGGAAGAAGCTTGATCCCATTTTACCAATACAACTGTGTTTAAATTGCCATTTTATAAGAACTCATATTTAATTTTGTGCTAAAGTACTTTTTTAACCTTAAAAAGTGTTATTTTGCACATGAAGATCTTAGTTCAAGTAAGCAGCGACTGTTGGTAGTAGGAAACATAGCAAATGAGTAACTTACAACATTTGCAGGTGGCATCTTTCAGTTGGCACGTGCTAGAGCTCATAAGCAGGAGTGCATGTTGCAAATTGAAGAATGGATGTAAAACCGGATGTAGGCCTGCCTAATAACTACTGATAGGATGTTAGCTCTGTAGTCTGTATACCCAGACTTGGAAGCTGAATGAACCTAAAAATATAATTTTGGGAATGCTGCATAGAGTGCTTTGTATGAAGTATCCCTCTTTAAAAACTTCTGCTAATTTTAGTTATTTTTGTCTAAACATCTGGTGCTTTCCAAGGTGATAGGTGTGACTTTCTGAAAAGTAAAACATTTTTTTCCTCAATCTAAGGTGTCACTTTTAAAGCATCATTATTAATAAAAAGTTGTGTTATACTTTTTTTTTTCTTTTTGCTTCCTCCGTTAGCGTATGTGCTAATAAGCTGACACTGAAGAA
>NW_017729004.1:9140750-9145132 GCF_001723915.1 Gavialis gangeticus
GCAACTCTGAATTAGGTTAGAGAAGCGTACAGTGTTGAGCATGCGCAAGAACAGAATGAATGTTTCCCGGGTGATGTCCTAAATTACAGCATCTGATACTTGAATTTTTAGAGGCATCACTAGATTCAAAAACAGTCCTTTTCAGTGAAAGATTTATCTCTCACTATGCAAAAGTTGTTGGGTTTGATTTTTTCTTTTCTTTCTTTGAAGGTATGTTGTATTCCGTGTTACAGAAAGAAATGCTTTGTGGGAAATGTAGTCTCAAGTCTCTTGATTTCTGAAGGCTGGTATTAACAGTTCAAAATAAAATTACTGGCACACTGGAAAACAACCTTGCAGCATCCCAAGCCTTTAGATGGCCGGGTTATTTTGTTAACCTTTCAAAGCTCTTATTAACTGGAGTAAAAGGAGACAAATTTTACCTTTCTACTGAGAAATTCTCTCACCACAGATGCAGCGACCTCCTCCACAAAGCAGTTATCCATTTTTATCCCGAAAGGCACGGGGGTGATCTGTACTTGATCTGACATGAGTCAGGCAGGGTGTCCCTGCTTTTCTACCCAGCCGTTAACTCCTTGCATGCCTGGAGCGGAGGGCTCAGGTTGCAGCCCGCCCCGTGTTGTCACTTGCAGTGTCATGGCTATGTTGCCACAGAGACGATGTCATAAGGAGGTGGGGAGCTCCTCCCCCAAGAGGAAGTGGATAGATTCTCCCAAGAAATCCTGCGAGCAGCTGTGTCCAGTGATGCAGCTCATACTTGTGTCACAAAGTGAGGGTGCTTTTAAAAGCCATGTCCTGGGACATGAACTCCAGAACTTCGGGTGCAACTGGGAAGCATTTTTAAACTAAATTGCTGCAATGTGTCCATTGATTCTAATGATCGCTTCAAGATGCACGTCTAGAAGCCAGTTTTTGACAGTTTTATATGATCATAATTGAAATCTGCCTGTTGTTAAGTGGCGTGGGACTTTGGTTCCTTTGGATTTAGGATGGTTAGATCCTAAAGTACTGTTTTATTATCTGTAAAGCTGGATGTTCAGCTACTTTTCTGTGCTTGTTCTTGCAAAGATAATGACTGGAGTGAAATGGGACTTTCTCTTTTTGTCTTTACTGAATTTGCAACAACTTAATCCTTGCAGGCAGTCTCCAGAATGCTGCTTTTGGGGGTTTTGTTTGTTCCTTTTGGGCATTTTGCTGATTCATATCTTCTCCAGATTTGCTGCGGCAATAACCAGCGTGCTCCCTGCCTTGTATTGAATGTCTTGAATTTATATGTTGCTGTTTTTCAATGTTGCATTTGCTGCTTTATTTCTCAAACATCTATCATAAAATATCAAACAGAGTAAACATTGTGCCAGCTAAATTCACCTTCAAGCCTTGTACTAGGTATTCCTCCTTTGCTGTTTTGTTTTTCTAGTCTTTCAGTAATTCCCTTACTTCCCTCCATGAGCCCTTCCAGTTGTCTCTAAGCCTTGGGAACACATATCTTTTCCGTGACCTGGTAGCCTCGAGGGGGAAAGATGCTCAGGACTTGCAAAACAAGGACAGGTCTCACCTTCTCCAGTTGGATAGCCTCGCATTAGGAGTTCCTAAAAGGAAAATAATTACTCCCCCACTCTCCCAATTTTTTTAAGGTTTCTCTTGTTATATATGCAGCTTGACTTAAGCATATACACCAGTGGAGAACTCTTACTGCTTTGTAAAGGCTGCTGTTTCATGTGGGCAGGAGTGGTGCCCCCTAAGCTTCAGTAGCTTAACTAGGGGCGCTTGTCCATGTAGCGGTTTTCCTATGTATACATGACAAATCACCATTTCACTAGCTTAATATAGTCTGAAGATGCACATTCTGACCTTGATTATGGTCTTAGTCTTTTTTTTTATCATTATTTAAACCACCTCAGGTGTTTTATTTTTAGTGTGGGAAATAATGCCAACAGGATTATTTTTATTGTAGTAGTTTTTCTGTGTGTATCCAACATATGGCCAAAATGGCATTGCCCCTGCTCTGCAACAGTTTCTCCACCAGGTGCCACTTAGCTTCATTGGAAAATTCCTGGACTGTCTGTTGCAGTGCAGCTACAAGACTCCAGGTGTGATTTTTGCAAATCTTTACTGGTCAGGCAGTTCAAGGTTCAGGTTGATTTTAAAAATACTATTTTTTGGACTGAGCGTTCTTCCTGGTGTTCTCATGCAGTTCCAAAAAACCCTCGGCCAGCACTCAAACGTTTCTCTAGCTCTTTACATGCCATGCTTCCCTGAACCCCTTTCCTCCCCTTGCCCCACCCCGCCCCCAAGGGTGGCTCACCCCATACCCCTGCAGCACACTCCTTCCTTCACAGCACAGCCGGGTCATGCACACCCACAGTATTTCTCCCACTCTTCACATTTATTCATTTGGAGCACACAAAGACCTATTTGACAACTTGGGCTGTGGGCTTTTAGCCCACTAGGTTACCGTGGGCTGCCGCTGTTGGGCAGCGGTGGGATCCAAGCCTTTAACTGATTCCAGGGGACAAAAAAAGGCAGTGCCAGTGAAGTCAGAGGGTTAAAATTAGTGCACCCTCAGGGGACACAGAGCAGAGAGAGCATCCCGGCTACTGCCCACCGACTCAAAGGCAGCCAGAGAGCCAGCAGCAACCGCTGAGTGCTATGCCTCTGATGCAGGAACAGAGCAGCGTGCTGCAAGAGAAGAGTGAGGAAGGTAAAAAACACAGTGGCATTTACTGGCTAAACGCTGGAAAACAGTGCGCCCTCAGAGATTTGGTACTGTGGAATCAGGACCGAAAAACGATTTGAGCACCGGCCCCGCGTTTCGTAGAGACAGAGATGGATGTGTATATTTGTTCCACAACAGCAAATAAAATCACTGCATCTAGGCAGCAATCAACTGCAGCTTGGCCAACAAGATTCAACGAATGAAATATATATATATCATACTTATTTTTCTCCACAAGTTTTTGCATTATACCTTCCTGCCACATTGGCTGCATTATCGTATGCCTGTCCTCTGCACTTAATCTAGTCAGCTTTGCAGTCATTGCCTATATAATCCAGCACCATGCTGACCATGCTTTCACCAATATGATTTTCTAACTGAATGAGTATTGGTGTTCAGTGGGAAAACCATTGGGTGACACATATTTTATAGTAACAGTTGATCAATGTTCAAGATTTGGGGTAGAGTCAACAGGCGAACTGAAGTCTCCTGCTTTTCTCAAGTCATCCAAAATAGATCCTCTTACTTTTTTTGCCATCAGCTGGATGAGTTCATCACGCACAGGCAACCCTTGCTTAACGCTCTTAATTGGTTCCCGGAAAACCGAGTGTTAAGCAGAACGGCCCTAAGTGAAACCCATTTCTCCATAGGGCTTAATGTAAATAGAAATAATTGGTTATTTCTTCTTGCTGTAGATTCTCCCCACCCCTCCGCCTGCCTGCTGGCCACTCTGGTCCTACGTGCTGGCCCATGCCCTGAACTCCTGCCTGCTCTGGCCCCCTGCGGCCCTGCACTCATGCATCTCTCTGCTGCTGCTGCTCCCCAACCCCCTGCCCACCAGCTGCTTGTGCCAGCCAGGACCCACCCTGCCCTGGGCTCCTGCTGGCCCTGCAGCACTAGTGCAGGCCCCAAGCTCATGGCTGTCTGTCCACTTGCTGCCACTCACCGCTTCTTGCTGCCACTGCTTTGCTGAGCGGTATACCGAAACTGGCTCAGGACTAAGTTAAATGTATGAATTTTAAATGAGCGCTATAGCAAAATCTTGCTAAGTGAAACTGTGTTGAGCGGGGGCTGTGTGTATTGTTTTGGACGATTATGAAGGCTTGCCAGATCCACTGCTTCCATAATGTTAGCAAGAAATGGATCAACTTAGCAAAGAGTTCAGTCAAGCCAAGAAAGTTCCCGTTATGTGGCGATCCAAACTTTCCATTGCCTCTTCTTCCCCTAAAAGCTAATCCATCTTGTGCTAACATGCACACAACTGCAATAACACATTGCAGTACATGCCTCCAGTATTCTTGTTCCTTTTTCATTTGTTCCTCCAGGTGTGAATCCAAGTTTAACCCACATTAACTTGTCAAATATGTAAGCAAAGCTGTTCTTTGATCCTCAGAGTTCTCGTGATTTTGAGTTCCAACAGGGTTTTTGCCAGCTATTAAACCTATTGTTAGGCAGTGCTGTTGACAATGTCGAGAAGAGCTTTCAGAAAAAACAGTAACCACAACTGATTTTTGGAAAGTATCTTAGACACTCCCAATTGTATTTTTCACCATTGACTCCTGTTGAATGAAACAGGATATTTGAACAACATCTATCTTTGATTTCTCAAACGGGCCATTCCAGTGTTGACACTCTAAGGGACTTTTCTGTATCCAGAATGAAGTAC
>NW_017729004.1:9150132-9153600 GCF_001723915.1 Gavialis gangeticus
ACCTATAGTTAGGCAGTGCTGTTGACAATGTCGAGAAGAGCTTTCAGACAAAACAGTAACCACAACTGATTTTTGGAAAGTATCTTAGACACTCCCAATTGTATTTTTCACCATTGACTCCTGTTGAATGAAACAGGATATTTGAACAACATCTATCTTTGATTTCTCAAACGGGCCATTCCAGTGTTGACACTCTAAGGGACTTTTCTGTATCCAGAATGAAGTACATCCTCAGTCAAGATACCCCAGAGACCAAGATCATTGGACTTTGTGTGTCTACTTTTTTCAGCTGGAATTTCAGGCCCTCGGGTGGGATTGTATCATTCATATCTGTATAATCCTAATAGAAGAGGTGGATGCTTGTGGTTGCTGTGATCCTGGCTGATTCTCTTGAGTATGAGGTCCCTCCTTTATTACAGTGAAATAATTTCATAGTTGGCAGGGTTGGAAGGGACCTGAGCAGATCATGAAGTCCGACCTCCTCTCATGGCAGAAAAGGTGTGCATCCAGCCTCCTCTTAAAACCCCCCTGGGTAGGAGCCTGCACCACTTCTCTTGGAAGTTGGTTCCAGATCCTAGCCACCCTGACCGTGAAGTAGCACCTCCTGATATCCAGCCTAAATCTACCCTCTGCCAGCTTGTGATGGTTACTTCTAGTCACTCCTGGCAGTGCTCGGGGGAACAGGGACTCCCCCAATGCCTGCTGGTCCCCTCTGACTAGTTTGTAACAGGCCACTAGATTCCCCCTCAGCCTTCTCTTGTGGAGGCTGAACAGGTTCAGGTCCTGTAGCCTCTCCTCGTAGGGCCTGCCCTGCTGCCCCCTGATCATGCGAGTGGCCTCCTCTGGACCCTCTCCATGTTGTCCACATCCCTCCTGAAGTGCAGCGCCGTGTGTGTCATTCTCGCCTGCCATGTCTTGCTGTTGGAGTTGGTTTTTAGTTGGGAGGTGACTTACTTCTGTTGTGTAAGATCTCGGATGAGTTGGTTTGATTCTTCTTTAGGGCTTCGACCTCCCCTACACCTTGTCGTAGCACTACCCAGTTATTAATAGCATCTGTTGTCATATGTCTCGTGTGTTGACTAATAATGGCCCTCCCCAAAGAGAACAGAAAATCAAAGAAAAAGACGAGAATGAACCTTCTGGCCTCTTTCATGCTCCAAATGGAGAATTGTTGCTCTTGAGACTATTCTGCGCCTCATAATCAAATCCTCACAGCCCCTGTTGCTTCTCCATGTGGTAGACTCATCCAGCCACAGCTTGCAATAGGCTCTGTTTCAGCCAGTTTTTTTCAAAAAAACCCCAACAAAATACAAGTAGGGCATGGCAGTGGTGTGATGCTGGCTCTCTGGGTCACACTTCCCCTTGGCACATCTCCCAGCTGGGCTTACCTGTAGTTGCCGCTTTGCCCACTTGCACAGCGGTGAGCCTCAACAGCTGGGCTCTTGGGGCCTCTCCCCCCGCTCCCCGAGACCCAAGGCTCCTCTCTCGCTGTCCCAGCGTTGTCCCCTCTGCTCCCTATTCCTCACCTCTCCCTCCCAGTCCTGTGTGTAAGCCAGAAACAGCAGTGCTGCTCCAGGCAGAGCTGATCTTAATTGAGAAGCTGCTGTCCAAATGTTGCAGTTCTCCTCTGGCTTCGTGTACGGTGGCGAGGCTGGTGAGTCTTCCCCTCCTAAAAGCCTGGGAAGAATTTCATTTTTTTTTTTTTTTTTACGCTGTGTAATATCATTCCTCATATTTAGCCACCAACTGGCAAATTCAACATGCGATATTAGGCCAGGATGACCACCTTCACGTAGTCGGAAAATAAACTCAGTCCTCACAGCCTCGATTGCAACCCAGACTGGTGGCTCATCATCGTTGTTTTGTGCAAGAACGAAGCCTGGTAGTTCCTACCATATGCACCAATCATGATATTTCCCTTTTTGGACTATGTTTTGCAAGGACAAATCCTGACGTTGCAGTCCACACTCAAACCAACGGTGGCAGGAGCTCTGGGCATCTGCTTAGATACAGGGTAAATTTCTTCTGCGTGAGGCAGGCTCCAGTTGGGTCCCATTTTGGCTCCTTCCTTGGTCATCTTACCTGCCTCGCTGTTGGGTGTGTTCTTGATTGTACCTTTTTGATGGGCCTTCACTTTTCCAAGCTTAACAAGGTGGTCTTGTGTGCTTGTCAGGTATAATGCACCCTTAATTTGTTCAAGCACGTGATTGGCTTACCATCTGATTAACCTGTCATTTTGTCTGCACCAAGTGGGTAACCAGTCACTCATTGCCCTTACAGTCCAATCTGAATCAGAGAAAAGAGTGCATGATTTATGGGGTGGGATATTCTCCAGCACAACATTGAAAGCGATAGTCTCTGCTTTTGCGCAGAATGGGGTCTACAGCTCCCATGCACGATTCGGTCTGGTTCATTATTTCTATGAGTCTTAATAGCAGCATAACCTGTATGTGGCGCCCCATCAATATGGTAATGGCTACCATCCACAGAACATTGTATGCCCTGTCTCAGTGACCTCACTTAGAAACAGTGCCCTTCCTGTAAACAACATTGGTGACTGGAGTGGGCAGCTTGGTGCAGTGGCGAGAAGGCTTACTCGTGGGGGTGGGCCTGCAGATGGGCAGTGATGGCTTCGCACTCTGGTTCTTGCATGCTGCCGTTGGAGGGGGTAGTCCTCACCTGCAACAAGGCTCCTGTCTGGCAGGTTCTGCTGCTGCTTTTGTTGGATATGCTATGATGCATGGTGAGCCTCCTTCATCCACTGGGGCTCAAAGACCCCTTCCTGGGACCAGCAGTATGGAGGGGACACGTCCTGCCTCCAGGCGGGTGGTGAGGATCCACCAGTGCTCCTTTAGCTGGCCCAGCACCCACTGGGCGGTGCATTGGCAGTGGGCAAGGCCTTTGTAGCACTGCTGCCCAGTATTCACTTGCCCCATGAAGGGGCACAGCAGCCAGGGCTGGAGTTGGGTACACACCATGTGCCACGGTCACTGCTGGAATGGCAGCATCCCCAATGATCAGGTCTGGATCTCGGATGAAGGTCCATGCCTCCATCAGTTCTGAGAGTGGCACAGCACGTGGGCAGGTGAAGCAGTTGCAACCGTCTAGGACTGCTTCATGTGCTACTGAGTGGGTGATGCAACAATTGACATACTGACACCCTCCTGGGGGTGGGGCAGAGCATGGAGAAGTTGGTCCCATCGAGTGCCCCAACACAGTTGGGGAACCCAAAGGCCCCAAACCCTGTTATCACCTCCCTGGGGTTTGCCAGCTGGATGATCTGGTCGACCAGGATGTCCTGGGTGGTCATACAAACATCCAGGATGGCCCAAAGGTATAGGGCCACATACCTGAGGCTAACAGGTTTGGCGGATGGCTATAGGCACGCACTTCTCTGGGGTGAGGGCTCGGTGCATTGTGGAGTTGTGTTGCTCTATGTTCAGACCTAGCTGGGCCCCCAGGTGCATG
>NW_017729004.1:9158600-9159361 GCF_001723915.1 Gavialis gangeticus
AGGTATAGGGCCACATACCTGAGGCTAACAGGTTTGGCGGATGGCTATAGGCACGCACTTCTCTGGGGTGAGGGCTCGGTGCATTGTGGAGTTGTGTTGCTCTATGTTCAGACCTAGCTGGGCCCCCAGGTGCATGAATGTGTCCCTTGACATCCTGAATGTCTCTACCTAGTGTGTGTCAACCCAGGTGAGGGGGGACAACACACTCCCACCAGTGTTGCCTGGGGGCCCAGGCCCAGATGCAGTGGTGGATGTGGGGGGCAACACTAGGATCTTCATTGCTGTTTTCTCCCTTGGTTAGGACTCGGCTGGTAGCGGTGGGGCAGAGGGCAGCAGGAGGGACTGTGGTGGGATGGGTTCAGTCATCCCTGGCAGGGGCAGTTGGTACTCACGTCTGAGCCAGGAGGTTGACTCCTAGTTCCAGACGATGCGCCTTGGACACAGTAGTGCTCTTGTGCAGCCACAGCTTGCTGGTAGCTGGTCCAGAGGCGCCCCTTGACCACCTGGCAGCAGCTGGGGGCAGTGTTATGCAGGGGGAGAGCGGGGGGGGGAGCCCTGAGCCCACAGTGGGCAGCCCCCATCTTCCCACCATGGGCTCTACTCTGGCTGTGCTGTGGGGTGGTGGTGACGGGTGTCATCTAGGTTCCCAGGCAACAATAAAAGTCAATGCCTATGTTAATATTTAAACTACTGCAAAATACCTTGCAAGGGTATTTGCATTTGGAGGGGCTGGATGTCTTTAAGTCAGCCGGCCCAGATGA
>NW_017729004.1:9159372-9162895 GCF_001723915.1 Gavialis gangeticus
TCCTGCCATGGCAGGGGGTTGGACTAGATGATCTGCTCATCCCTTCCGACCCTAGAAACTATGAAACTATGAAAATATAGACACAGACCTTGGCCATAGACCATGGCCATCTACACATCTATACCTATCACTGCAGTGACCCAGACCCCTCTGGTATACAGGGGCTCTAGATGGCTAGCTGCTGCCTTCCCCTCACCCCCTTCCTTGTGCTTTGCTCCCTTGCTGGCTAATACTCACCATGGGGCAGAAGCATTTATAGGAGGGTAAAAGATATGGAGAAAGTAACGACCATCTTGCATATAATTCAGAATGACACATTTAGCTGTGAATTTGAGCCAACAAGCAGATTCTGTGTCAGTGTCAGGTAATAACATAAGACGAATGAACTTGCCGTTGGAGGGCCCCTGCATACAAAGAATCTTGCACAAAAATGGCCAAGTACTGAACTTTCTTAATTCTTTTAGCTGCACTTAAGCAACTTTACTGAAATGATCAGCTGTGTGTGTGGGCATTTAATGGCTGACTCACCACCTTGTAGGCACTGCCTCAGCCATGAGTTTTCTGTCTTGCCCATACAACATAGTTCCCTACAGAGTATTTTTAGTACTTCAGCTGTATCAGTACTTATTTCCGGAGCCACCTTTTAATTGGCTCCCCTTTTCGCTGGAGCAACGTGCGTCTGGTATCAGAGTTCTGCTGGAGAATTTTTTTAAGAGTGAAATCTAACTCTAAGCACATACAGCCTGTGCCTCAATTGCTTAGGAAGAATGCGTATGCCAATTTGAAAAGTTCAAGCCAAGTGCATCCCACAAAGCTCGGAAATATCCCTTAAATCAAATGCTCACTTGATGTAGCCTTGAAGAACAAAATTAAGAGCTACTTGAGAGTACATCTGCAAATTACTTAATGCCAAAATTGAGTCGCAAAAAAGATTCCCAATTGAAGTACTTGCATCCAAGGTTAATGTGAACGTTTCAGATGCAGCCGGATTTGAAAGGCTACTTAAAAAAAAAAAGGCCTGGGGAAAAAGCATAAAAACGAGAGCAATTATTCCTCTGTATCTTACTCCAGTGAAAGGAAGTATAAGGAAAGTAGACAGCTATGCAAGTTTGTAATGAAGTAGATAGCTATGCAAGTTTGTAATGCAACATAGAAGTTAAAATCAACTACCTAATCTTTCTGGCACGAAAGTTAAGAGGACAAAAGTGCATGTTGAATATTAAAGATTTTGGTGGTCTGCTTGTGGCTTTTGGTGTTCAGGGTGGTGTGTTTGGGCATTGTGGGAGGCTGGTGTTAGTGCTGAGGGGTGACTTTTAAGGTTGAAGGTCAGCTGTTAAATCTTTGCAAAGTACTCCCACCCCAAGTGGTAAGCAGCTATTTTCTCTCAATCAGCCCCTGCTGACCTCTCCTTTGCTGGAGTCATGACAGGAAAAAGTGTAGGTTATCTGGCAGACAAGGTTCTTTCGGTAAATCTGATATCTGTTATTAGATCAACTCAGAGGTTGCCTGGCAAGGTTTTATTGCTAGTGAATGAAAAACAATATTTAAATAATAAAATGGTAGATTAGAACAGAGATTTAAAGTGAAAAAGCCATAGTAACTTTTATTAATAAAGATAAATAGTAAAGAAGAACAATGAACGTAAAGTTTCTCAAAAAAAGATATAATACAATACAGGGGAACTATAAGAAGACCTTTTACAGACAACACAACAAGAAGTTACCTGTCTTTCCTAATGAATGAGATCCCAAAATGAGAGGGCAGTGGTCCGATACAGCGAGGGCAGCAATGTGGAGTCAGCTCTGGAGCCTCACTCAGCAGTTCATGCTCATGGTACATATGCCACACACTTCACCCTCATACCCTCAACTTTGTCCCTTGAAGACTTCTCCCTGACACACACAGGTGAGTCTAAGATTTAAAATCACTCACTCCTCACGTTAGGATATACATACTTACACCATAGGAAACAAAACAAGCTGTCAAGCAGGGTCCCAAGGATTGGATCCCAACCAACACAGGAACAACTGGAACTCTCCTTGCAGGAAAAGAACCAGGGCAGAAGGCCAAGACAAAGGACCCAGGGCAAAGAACACATTCACTCTGGGATACCCAGCCTTTTAAAGCTCAAAATCACCCCACTCTTACTCATCCATCGCAATGCAGTTGTCAGCTCTCAAGGTAGAGCCCAGTGCCTTGGCATCCAATTCAGGGCACGCAGAGCTGCAGCTTCATTAATACCATCTTGTGCTGTTGAGCAAGGAGGCAGATATTTAAATCAAAAGGGCTCCTAATTAATCAAAGATCTCCATCTATGAAACTGGTGAATCATAAAGTTGCAATAGCCCAAGCTGACCAGTTTATTAGGCTGGCTAGACACCTGGCTTGGTTTATTGGTTTGAAACCCAATAATCACAGACACAATGGATAAAGTTAAACTACCTGGCTGTTATTAAAACATTAAACACTTAAAGTACTGGAACAAAGTTATGTACAAATATTTCCAGGCTAATAACAATAGGAACCAAATAACAAATGTCATGCAATAAAGAGAAGTTCACCACAGTATCAAAATGACTGGTTGCCAGGCAAGCACAGCACTTAAAAGACTTGCACAGTCCACACACTCAAACACTCAACTAATTTCTCACTCACTTTAGATGTTGTTGGATAAGTACTCATTCACCCACATGTACAAAAGGTACCGTACAATTAGACAACTACCACAAACCCCAAATGAGCCAGTAAACCAGTTCAATCTATCACATGCTGCATATGGTCCATACTAAAATTCATAGATGACATGGGGGGGGGCATGTTCCCCCCCCCCCGAGATTGGCTGCTGCTGGTCTCTGTGGGCAGTCGCCGCCCCCCCTGGCTGCTGCCGCAGCTGCCAGTGACTGTGGGTAGTCCCTGCTCACCACCACCAACACTGCAGACTGGCTGCAGGTGGTCCCCACTCACCGTTCCCTCCTCCCCCACTGCCAGCACTGCCGCAGCCACCTGCGGGGCCCCTGCTTGGCCCGCTTTCACCACTGATGTCACCGTGGCCACCTGCATGCAGTTCCCACTCGCCGTCAACACCGCCGGCACCTGCAGGTGGTCAATGTGCCCTTCCCCCTGCCCAGCCTCCAGAGGCACACGTTGTTCATGCTCAGACTTGCCTCTTGCACACGTGGGATCAACCAGTTGTACTCCAGCCAAGCTCCCTCAGCACTGAATGCCGACTAGGTTCCCTTACTCACCAAGGAGATAGTTTCATAGTTTCTAGGGTTGGAAGGGACCTGAGCAGATCATCTAGTCCGACCCCCTGCCATGGCAGGAAAGAGTACTGGGGTCAAACGACCTCAGTAAGGTGGTCATCCAGCCTCCTCTTAAAAACCCCCAGGGTGGGAGCCTGCACCACCTCACTTGGAAGCTGATTCCAGACCTTAGCCGCCCTGACCGTGAAGTAGCGCCTCCTGATGTCCAACTTGAACCTTCCCTCCGCCAGCTTGTGACCATTGTTCCTGGTCACTCCTTT
>NW_017729004.1:9167895-9171638 GCF_001723915.1 Gavialis gangeticus
CTCCCAGATCCTTTTCCACCTCCGTGCTGACAAGAGGGGAGTTCCCCAGCCTGTATGTATGGTGCCAATTGTTCCTCCCCAGGTGCATCACCTTACACTTGTCTGTGTTAAACCCCATCCTATTCTCCTCTGCCCATCCTTGTAACCTATCTAGGTCCAACTGTAGCCTGTTGCTCCCCTCTATTTTGCCCACATCCCCCCACATCTTAGTGTCATCAGCAAACTTGAACAGGGTGCTTTGCACCCCCTCATGCAAATCACTGATGAAGATGTTGAACAGGGCGGGCCCAAGGACCGAGCCCTGTGGGACCCCACTTCCCAGGTCCTTCCAGATGAGATACTCTACCAGATTCTTGAGATGAAAGACTTCCAAGTATCCATCTTCAATAGCTCTAGCCTCTGAGATGAGCTGCTTGATGACACTGAACCTCTTCTCAGGTTCAGTTACAGTTTACTCCTTTGAGCCCGGTAGGTATTAACACCAAGAGCCACACAAGGGCAAAAAACAAAAGGCTCTGGTCAGTGCCTGATGACTATCAACAGGATTCCTGGCAGTGAAAATCCTGAAGGAGTTTGATTAGTAACTCCTTTATATGGGGCTAAGTGACCCCATCCTATGTGACCAGTCATAAATTGAATACACCTATCAATCACTCAACTAGATACAAAGTTCATACTCGCATTCATTACCCATTCAAAATCTCCGTTTTCTCAAAAGTGTCACAATCACTCAACTGTCAATCATCCAGACATCCCTGCCACTTCTGAAACACCAACCACGCATGCTCACTACTTCTAGGTAGGTCATCAGTTCATGAGTTTATTCCTAGGAGGTTCTCAAACTGACCACAACTGCGCATGCTTCAAATTCACTAAACTAACAGAAGGGAAACCAAGAGCAAAACTCTTCCCCAGCAGTGACTCATGCAGTATGACCAGCTGGATGCCCACAACAATATCATCGTCTTCCAGGTACCAAGCCACCAGGGCCAGCAGCAGGTGATGCTGACACATGGCCTGACCGAACAGTATAGCAAGGGCTCTTGATTCCTGCGACTCTGCCAGCCTTTTACCAACTTCCATGCCACTCATGAAGCTACGCCTGAACTGAGGAGAACCACTTAACACTGGCAGCTCCAAGGGAAATTCACGTTCTTGTTGCATTCCAGGGTGGTGTGACAATCTAGGCAATCTCTAAGTGGACTTGTGCACATCTATATGCAAAGTGGCCCAGCAGTGCATATGATGCCAGGGTCTTTCACAGCTTGGGGCTGCATGAAGACATGGAGGCTGGCTACTATGGCCCAGGCCTAGCTCCTCTCCAACTGGGTGAGGTAGTTGTGCCTCCTCTCATCGTGATGGATGCAGCCTGTTAATAGGCAGTTAACAGGGCAATTAAGATGACCGATTAGCAGTTACCTAATTATCCCAGATTCCCGGAAGGTGGTGGCAGACTACTCTTACTGAGCATTGCCCTATAGCTTGGCCCCACTTAGCATGCAATAATTAACTGGGAAAACCACAGAAAACTACAAAGGACACAAGTAGGAGGCATAATAATTATATTATTAATAACAAACCATAATATCAACAATACTAGCAACCAAAGCCTTTAACTACAACGCTAATCACTAAACAAGAATAGAATCCAGAGGGCACCAGAGCAATGTTGCTCTGTCCCTAATGCAACTGAGAGGCTGCAGCTACACTCCCTCTCACGCTGACCTTCTCAATCAGTAAGTGTCCCAACAGGGTCCCAGGGCCCTCCCTCTGCTCACAGATGCACACACGAGCACAAAGGAACTCTCACCCGTCAAGCTTACTCCATACATCCGCTCCCAGCTTGACAAAGGCCTTTGGCCACCTCAGACCCAACACACCACAATTATTACATCTACCCTTCCCAGACTGGGGGGGGGGGGGGGTCACTTGCTTACAACTCAAACCTGTGCCCACGCAGACACTGCGGGCAAGATCAGTCACAACCCTAGGCTCCCACTTGAACAGATGCAGCATACAAAGGGACAGGATACATAGGCAATGGAGACTATGAAGGTGTGTGTTCCTTGTCTTCATGGGTTTTCTGGTTTTCTTAAACTGCCACACGTCAATGAACCTTTCAGCCAATCAGTTCTTGGTGCACTGTTGTGCTCATGACCCTTTCAGCCTCTGTACCTAACACCAAGGTACCAGGTGAAATAGTTACTTAATTTTGCCTCATAAGCTTTTCATGCACTTTATCTCTCTGCAAACACACAGCACTAATCACTACACACAACCTATCTTTTGCTGTCGGCATATTACTCATCCACCTAGAGCATGTTCATGCATAGGACGTTCATAAGTTCAAGATGACCATAACCTTCCCTTGTGCAAATGCATTAGGTCATCAAGTGTACCAATAACATACAGTTAACCAACACACTACCACCTGTATCCCAGGTGGGGACAGTTGCAGTCAATGTGCCACTTAAAAGCCTACCCATTCCTGTTATGGCTGATGAAGGCATATGTTGGACGCCTCATCCCCAGCTAAGTTGTATTTAATAAGGCCTGCTGCCAGGTGACTGTCAAGTGCTCACTGGTGCTGCCTATCCTGCTTGTGTACCATCCAGGAGACCATAACCCTCGTGGTCCCAGCTGCCTGCATTCTCCACAACATGTGTGACACCTGGAGGGAAGAGTGTTGGGATGCATGGCTTGCCAAGACGCAGTGCCAGGACAAGGATATGGTCCAGCAAGTGGCATGTCAGTGGCACCTGTGGTGTCCCTGGCAAGGAGAAGCCTGGGAAGGACCATCCCTCAATGAGCAGTGCATCAAGGGACAGCGAGTCTGGGATCCCCTGGCACAACATCTGCTGACCCTCCCCAAGGACTAGGGAGCTAAGGCTGCTATGGGGAGCCGGGCCCTCCATACTGCACCCAGCACCATATACCATCTGCAGCAAGGGGCACAGACAAAGCCCTAATGGGATACATTTTTGTTCTTTCCACAACCCTCTCCTGAAGCCCACCCCCGCCCCCTCCAACAATTATGGGGGAAAACTCTTTATTCTCACCCTCCTTCCAACCAAAACACATTACCCTCCTGGATAATGAAGCTTTTTTTTTTTTTTTTTAAATAAAAAAAAGAACTTATGTGATCCTAAGGAACTATGTACATGGTGGGGAAACTTTACAGCTAAGTACAGACTGACTAACCTGCAAAGACTGAATTGATTCAGCCTTGGGCTTTTTGACTAAGCTGCAGGGATTAAACTAACAAGTTATCAGACATTTACTTTTGATTCAGGAAATTCAGCCACATGCCTGCACTGGCTCAAGCCACAAGCCAGGGAGCACTAGACCAACCTCTTAACCGTACACAGAGGGGATTAGCTGCCCCAGCTCTCACCCACTTTCACCATGCATGCCTCTGCCTCTCACTGTCTCTACCAGCCTCTCACCCTCAGCCCTGTTTAACCCTTTTGGTCACTCCACATCTGTTAATCTTCCATTCAACCAATCACTCAGGCAGGAAGGGTGTCAATCACACCAGTTCCTCCACTGACCAATCTGGGCGTCAGTTACCTCAGGTAAGTACTTAGTACCATACCCAAGACTGGCAACATTTGTTTTCCTAGACTTCAGGAAGGCTTTTGATACTGTCTCTCACCCCATTCTCATTAGGAAGCTGGGGGACTGTGGCGTAGACACCCATACAGTCCAATGGGTCGCCAACTGGTTAGAGAGTCGCACCCAGA
>NW_017729004.1:9176638-9179552 GCF_001723915.1 Gavialis gangeticus
TCATTTGACCCCAGTGCTCTTCTTGCCATGGCAGGGGGTCGGACTAGATGATCTGCTCAGGTCCCTTCCGACCCTAGAAACTATGAAACTATGAAACATTTTCCCACCACAAGTGGATTACATAACATAGGGCTTGACTGCACATGCCCATATACTCAAACGTAGGTCATTGAGTCTTCGGAGTCATAAATTCAACACTCAATGCAAGATTGTTCAATGTAGCTGTTCATTCAGTATACCTGTGCCTGTTGATAGCCAGCAAGTTCAACCTGTGTTCAACCTTGATAGCCAACAAGGCACAGATAGTTCTCCCAAATGTCTGTCTTTAAAATAAAAAGTGAGTGAAAAACATGAAACAAGGGTGGGCTGGTTAATTCCATTTCATCTTCGCACCAGCACACAGCCCTGCTCTTAATTAGGGGTAATAAGAGCGGAAGAGGAAGCATCTTGTTGAACTGGGAGAGGAAGTTTCTGCAAACTGGGGCGGTGTCTTCAATTGGAGACAGGGAATGGAGAGGAGGCATCCTTGCTGGCTTCAAATACAGGGGAAAGGGGAGGCCTCTGATGAATGCTATCAGAGCGGCTACTTTTTGGAACACGCCTTCTTCTACTGGGCCATTCACTCCTTTTTTTCCCTTCTAGGAAACATTCAAACTACTGTTCTGGTTCCTGCATTGTATCAGGTACTCAGTGGGAAGGAGGGCAATCTTTCTCTTTTCCAGAGCTGCACTTATTTCCAGCTATTCTGAACTGTTCCACTAGGTTGCACTATTGTGTTTTAAGTGGCACACAACAGTTTTTAACCTGAGTACTCATTTGTCTTTTTTTTTTATCAGAACCCCCTCTCTATTAACTCTTCTCTTTACAAAAAGGAGTTGTAATCAATAGGTTGTGTCCAATACAAGCTCCCAAGGAACCACTTCACCTTCAATAATATATCAGATTGGTTTCATGTCTAGTTGGATGGGAGCTAAGAGTTTTAACTGTGACACGGGGTAGCATGCAAAATGAATTTGTGCTGTTTATAACAAGAAGCAGCTGGCAAAACTGTTGCAGGGAATGAAGATGATATGAATATCAAGGGGGTTTCAGAGGATCCTGTTGCAGGGGAGGTGGGTTCTAACAGGGGAAAATAGTCCAGCTAGAAGAAAGTGAATGCAGGATTTTTTGGAAAAGTTTCTGGAAGCTGGTGGGAGGAGCTTAAGGCTGGGATAAATACAGTATTCATTACTTTCTAAATACAAACTCAACCTCTGAAGAGTTTGGTGCCCTAGTAGAACTTGTAGCTTATATGAGTGATGCTGATACCACAAGAACAGATACTGAACAACAAGAGGATTTGGGAGGTGGATTCAGGAGTGTGTTGTTTTTTGGGTGACAGAGCAGAAATGGATTCATATGAAGCTGCTAATGTGACCCAAAAATCAGCCAAACTATCACTAGAGTCCTATCAAGCAGTATGAGGAGGTCTTGAGATCAGGTTCCACATAGATGGGCAAGGATTTTATCTTGTTCATGAAGAAAGATGGCACCATGACTTCCTCCCCTGCATCTCCCATAAGAAAGAAGGCATTGATAAGGAGATGGTTCCTCTGCCCATTTCCAGTCGGTAGACCACCTGGAGGCTGAGGGGTGTGTATTGTGGGGTCTGGCCTTGGTTGGTACATGGCAAACTGCACTTCCAAGCCATCTTGGTACAGCCCTAAAGCAGCATATGGGGCAGGTGAGGGGGCTTGGCATACCTTGCATGAAGTAACAAGTAGACCTAGTGATATGTGAGCTTGACTGCTCCTCCCTGTGGCCATAGAGTGTGGTGCGAGTCAGAGAGCAGGCTCCTTGGACTACTGGAGAGGGGGGGAAGCAAAGCATTCTGGGATCCAGGAGGACTGGAGCATTCTGTGTATTTCCAGCAGTGCTACCTGTAGCTCTCCAGAACACTGCATTGATGAGAAGTTCCTATCTGAAAGGGGTACTATTTTGTGGCCGCTGTTTTTGTGGCATAGACAGGCTGCATGCAGATTCATAGATGTAGGGTCGGAGGGGACCTGAGCGGATCGTCAAGTCCGACCCCCTTCAGATGCAGTCCACAGTTAGAGCAGAGGGTGTGGATATTTCTGCTGTCATTTCAGAGCCCCAGCCTAGTCCTCTGGTCATGCTTTAATAACAGAAATCCAGTTTGGGAAGGTTCATGAATTGCCTGACAACAAGGTTCAGGGGATTTCGGCTCTTTTCAAAAAGCTGGTGGTTAAATGGTCTCAACCTGAACCCACACTAGGATTCTTGTACCAAGAGCTGTTACTTCCTTTGGGGGAATTAAAGGCAGATAGAGGCCAGAGACGCAAGGTCGCCGGTTTTAGTAGAAAAGCATCAATATACAGTAATGCTAGGAACCAACACTTGATTCTTTTAGCCTTCTACCACCACATCCCTCCTACTCTCTTAATACATTGTCAAATACTTCATGAACTCTTTAAAAAACAAACCTGAAAAATTCCTAACACCTCCATCTCCCATAGGGCTAGTCCCTGAACCTGGAGTACTTGATGATATGTTTGGGGACTTTTACACGTGCTCTGGGGGTGGGAGGTGGGATGGCCCTTTAACTAGAGCGGCTCTAATTAAAGCACTCCTGCGTCTTGTGTATCAGCATCCCCACACTTAAAAATGGTGCTTGAACTAAAACCCATTTGGCAAGCTTTAGGTCAAGTGCCCTCACCACCCTTTTTAAGCATGGGGACACTGAGACATTAGATGCAGAAGGCTGTTGGAGCACAGTAATTGCCACGCTCCAGCTCACTCAATTAATCGAGTCTGCTCCGACGCGCTGGAATTGCAGCGTGTCAGAGCAGTTCTGACACTCGTATATAGGTGCATTTCCCTAAAAAAAAAAAAAAAAAAAAAAAAAAAAAAAAAA
>NW_017729004.1:9184552-9195138 GCF_001723915.1 Gavialis gangeticus
AACACATGTTCTTCCTGAACTCTCCCCCTTTTTCAGGAGGAGCAAGTTCATAACATCCATCTCCATTGGCCTCTGGTCTTTCCCTGAGCACTATTCCAGTGTTTTCTCCTCATTCCTCTTGTTAGCTCTTCCGAGGGACTGAACAGGAGATTATAATTCCTGCATTTCCACAGGAGGCTGACAATGCCACCTCCTTCTCCAGTTTATCATAACCCCACAGATCTTGTACTCCCAGTTTAACAGGCTACACGGTGGAACAGGTTATTGCCTTCCAGAGGTGTAACTAGGCATTTAAGTGCCCTGGCCAGAGATGCTGTCGGGTGCTCCCTGCCTCCTTCCGTAAGGCCTATCATTCACTCATGTTGCAATAATTATTTCCTCATTGAAAATGACTTGCTAGCATTGGAGCATTCAAATCATCTTACATCCACAAATGTTTGCGCACACTTTGTACTCAAGAATGAAATGTACAAAATAATCAGTTTCTCAATGTAAGGAAAATTGCTACAATCACAAGAACATGCCAGTTACATGGAAACAAAAAGGAAGCAAACTACAATTTGAAATCACAGCCAAAGGACATGAAATACAAGAAGAGGTGTTGTACTAGGACAGTGGTTTTCAACCTTTTTTCACTTGCAAACCCTTAAAAAACGTTGAGTGGAGGTGCGGACCCCTTTGGACATCTATTGGGTGTAGAGAGAACATAAGGAGATGATTATGGACAAACTGTCACATTAAAAATAAAAATAATATCTACAATAATAATAATATCATTTTGTGAACTCACCATTTTCTCATCAGTTCTAACATGACGGTTGAACAGAAAGCACACGAAAGTTTGGTAGGATAGGTGACAATTTCAGTCTTAGATCGTCAATGTTCAGTTTGCTTCGGTATTTCATTTATATCGATTCCAAGGCTGAAAACCCACTTTCACACATATACAAGGCGCTGAACAGCAGCAAGCGTCTTATGGCCTTATTTGTTAGATCAGGGAACTCCTTTTTTTATTATTATTTTCAACCAGAATTGGGCAAGAAGTTCCTGCCTGAATTCAGTTTTCAGTCCCCTGTCACAGGAGACCTAGAGTAATTCCTCCTCATCTTTAGCTGGGAATCAGGACCTAGAGTTGCAGTCTGCTACAAAGGGGTTACGTATCCACTCATTCTCATTGCCCATTTCAGGAAGGTACTGAAAAATAATTGCAGAATCGTGTGTGTAATTTAGTTCAATGATTACTGATTATTTTTTTCAGTTCTGTTTGACTAGCAAAATGTTTCCAATTTTTTATTTCTAGGAGCACATGATGAAACATGTCCATCCTATCATTTGAAACATGTTTAGTCCACAGAGAGTGGGGGGTTGTTGGTATTTTTTGGGAATGCATCAATTTTGTCAGCTTGCTCAAAGCGATTGTGCCCTCTGCCCTGTAAAGCCAGCTTCAAATCATTCAGTGCATCGAATATATCCGCCAGATATGCAACACAAGCAAGCCACGTGGTGTTCTTGAAATCTGGCAGGTGAGCTTTTCCTTCAAGAAAAGCTGCCAACTTACTTTTGAGTTCGTATAAGTGAGACAACACTTTGGCACTGGGCAGCCCACGAACCCCAGCACGGTAAAGCTGGTGGACATGCTCTTTCACTACCCATTTCCTGACCAAAAACGTGAAAGTGTCATGAATTCTTGACATTTTGTTCAATGCGATTCACAGTTTTGACAACATCTTTCAGCGTTTTGTGGAGCTCAGGTACCATGTCTTGAGCCGCTAACACCTGCCTCTGCAGGGAACAGCAGTTCCACGTTGCACTGGGTGCTTTTGAAAGCATTATTTTGAACAACTATTAAATGTTTCTCTGTCATTGAAGTGTCCCCATCTGTTGTAACACCAACACACTTAGCCCAGCTCAATCCCACCAACTCCAAGCAATTATCCAGTGCAACAAATATATCATCATCAGTAGTAAAAGTAGGCAAATCTGCACTAAAAAAGTACTGTTCTTGAAAATTACCTTCCCATACATGCTGCACATAAACCAGCAAGATAGCACAGGTTGATACATCTGTAGTTTCATCTAAATGTAAAGCAACACAGTTGCTTACTATAAGACGGTCGTTGTTTGCAGTTTGTTGTCTTCTGAGATATCCCATACTCTTTTCCATATTGCATCGTTGAAAACGGATTGTTTTTAATCTTTTTGCAGCTGACTCTCCCACATTTTGGTGCACATGTCAATAGCTGGAGGTAAAAACTCCTCTGCCATAATGCGAGTTTTTTTTACACTTTGCAACGCAGCGTGCAGCAAGGTAAGAGGCACACAACGCTTGCTCCTGGACAGTACATAAATGTTCAAGTCTTTTTTTTTTGCGACGTTTCCCAATCTTTGCATTTTCGTTTTAAAAAATCAAGAGGTTTGTCTTTGTAGCCAGGGTGCTTTGTCTCCAAATGCCTACGTAACTTAGGTTTTAGGCTTGCATTTGCCAACAGTTCACTGCAGATGACACGCTGCAGCCTGTGTTCACCCTTTTGGTCCTCAATAAATGAAGATCCAAACTTTAAGTAAGCGGGGTCATACCTATGACTGATGTTCTTCTCAGGTCCTTATGAATTTGTAGTATCACTGGTACCTGCGATTGCGACAGGCCAGTTAAAAAACATGTCCATCTCACGGACTAAAGACTCACTTTTTGTGATTAGTGTGAAAACTCTTTCCCCATAACTCTTAGTGCCTTTATAGCAATACTGTAATGTTGCATTTGATTGGCTAATCAGTGGCACATGCACCTTTTCATAACTCCTATTAGCAGAGATCCTGTTTTTTTCTGTTTAAAAATTGCAAATTCTCAGGTCCAGATTTGAGGCCAAACAGGGGCTTGCAAAAGCAGTTTCTCACAATGGGAGTATTAAAAGTACATAGCCTTGAGCTTTTTCATTTAAAGGAACCTGCCAAAATCCAAAGGATGCATCCAAAATTGAAATATATTTAACACCAGCTATTTCACTAAATATATCCTTCCTCCTCAGCAATGGAAAGTGCTCTCTTTTTATGTATTTATTGAGCTCATTTCGATCTAAGCATAATCTTAGCATCCCATCTTTTGTTTCTATAATTACTAACGAGGGTCCCCATTCAGTAGGTTCTTCTACTTTGTCAGTTATTTTCAATGCCACCAGTCGGTTCACCTCTTCTTTTAGTCTCTTTTTGATGGCTAGAGGAACCTTTCTGGGGCATGAATGACCGGATAATTGGATTCTGGCATCTCAATTTTATATTCGGTGTCCAATTTACCAATGCCCTAAAAAAATCAGAGCATTGGTCTTCAATAAGTGTGTCCTTGGCATTTGTTATCATATACTCTGTAATTAAACCCAAATTCTAGCAGGTTTTTCGCCCCAGTTTTGCCATAGTATTCCCTATGGCTATTACAAAAGTTATTAATTCAAATTGATCCTTAACTTTTACCTCTAGTTCATGTACTCCTTTGGTGGGAATCATCTCCCCATTATAAGCTCTTAGTTTTACATTTTTACCCTTGATCCAGTTTGTTTTTTGTTTTAACTTATTAACAATTAGTTCTAGAAGCACATTTGCCTGTGTTCATTTTGTAGTTAATGACCCTTCCACTAGTTTCCAGAGCAACAGTCCCATCATCTCCTGGCTCTGCAGCCACAGTCCCCACAGAGAAGTCCTCCTCTGTGCTTTCATCAGTGTTGGCATGATATACTGCATCGGTTTGCATGCTTTGACATCTTCTCTGTGTTTGCTGTTCCTGGTTGCAGCCTCTGGCAAAATGGTCATATTGCTTGTATGCATCACGCCATTTTCCTAGTGCAGGGCATTGTCTGTTTGAGTACTCGATTCCTCATTTCTTGCAATTTAGTGCTCTTCAGGGCCAGAAACGGGCATGGGCAAACAGGGTGGGCGCCCAGGGCCCAGACAGAAAGGGGGCCCCAAAATGGTAATTTTTATTACGATCCCTATCTCTGGCAAAGGGGGAGCCTGATACTAAAAGTTTGCCCAGAGCTGGCAGGAGTCTAGGTGTGGTGCTGGTACTCTCTCACCTGTAACCTCAACCCTTGGGGTATCTATGAATCTTCCTGCTCTCCTTGCTTGCTTTCTGCTTTCTCCTGGTTTGTCTTTTTGCTTGCTGTTTACTTGGTCGACTGTAGCTGTTTCTGATTTTCTTTCCGTTATTTGTAGTCAATGTAGAGTAACTTCTGTGGCCTGGCGCACTCGCACTGCTTTCTCTAAGGTCAAATTCACATCCTCCAACAGTTTTTTCTGTAGTTTCAACCCTCCAGTTCCTATTACAAACTGACCCTTATGACAGACTCAGTTAGCTGCCCGAAGTTGCAGTCCTGGCTCATCAGCTTCAGGTCTGTTAGGAATTCTTCAAAGGATTCACCCTATTTCTGCACTCTTGTATGAAACTCTTATCTCTCAAATGTCTCACTTGTCCTTGGGATGCAGTACTCTGCAAATGTGTGTAACACGGTGACATAGCTTTTCCTTTCATCCTGGTTTAGCTGCATGCTATTAAAGACATCAACAGCCTCTTTTTGGGAATATGGCTACTTTCTGCTCATCTTCCTTCGCTGCATATCCTGTTGGTTGCATGGGGAGGTCAAACCCTTGTTCATTTTTTTTTGCCATAACGCAGCAGCTTTACCCGAGAGTTTCCGCTCCTTGGAGGTTTTCAGATGCCCCATCTCTTCAGCAGCTTCTTATTTTCCCCTTCACTTCTTTGTACCCCGCTCCTGGTACCATGTAATGATGCACGCTGTTAAAGAAGTACACCTTCTTAATAAAAGCAAATCACATTTATCATCTTCATGAAAAGACTCTAGCAGTGTTTTGCAGACAACTCTTTACGCCAAACAGCAGCTCTCTGCACTCTCAATTGGTCTCGGCCAGTTGTACTTAAAACGTGCTCTTATGTATCAGTTTTCAGTAATGATTCTCTTAAAGAGACAGTATACTAGTCCCACCATGGGCACCCACACTCAGAGAAGATGCATGTTTTTCTAAAGCACGGTGCACACTCTTTCTGCAACATACATGCTTGCCAGCACCACCCAAAGACCCTGTCGTTTTGTTGTTGCAGTAATTATGATATTTCAAAATCAGATTGAGAAGCTCCTCCTCCCTTAGGCTTCTCTTACATGTACGAGCGCTCAATGCTAGGTTTCGTGTTCACAAACCCCAAAGCACCAGCTCTGGAGTTGTGCATGCTTGTTAATACACGTGGTGCTCTCAGGATTTGGGGACGTGTTTACGTCTGAGGAACCATGCAGTCATTTCTTTTTACTGTGTCTTTGTCCTCTGGGTTTTTGGCGTTCTGATCCTCAGGCTGAGCATTTCTGGTTTTGTGTTAGTGCTGTTAGCGGCCTTCAGTCTGATTTCCATCCCGCTGGTGTTTTTAATGGCTTTCTTCTCTGAAGCACTGCTTCCTTCTTTGGAGGCATTGGGAAATACAAACTTTACAGCTCAGTTTTAAGTGTAACCCAGGTGCACCAAGGGTGTGCCCTCCCAGCCAAATGGAGAGGAAGTGGTGACAGGCTCGGGAGAGGGACGTCACCGCCCTACATGCAAATCCCTCCGTTTCCCTACAGAGACAACCCCATGAGTGTACACTTCACCATATACAGTTTTACTGTTACAAAAATAATTAAAACATTTGCATGCCGGAAATAATTGAGTACTGGATATTACAAAATAACTTTCATAATCTCCAAGTCAAGAAATGACTTACCCGACCCAGCGAATCCAATAATCTTCACCCCAGTGGGTAAAACCAAGTACTTAAAAACGTGTACACAACTGACCCAAAGATTTCTTCAAGCTCTCAAACCCATCAACATCATGGTTAACAACACTAAAATAATAAGAACAGTATTACGCACCGTGACAAGCCCGAGGGTCTTGCACCCTCCCAGGGATCTTCAGGAGCTCGGGACTGTCCCCCACTGGGGCATTTGTCCCCAAATTTTCTTGCTCCAATCTTCCTTCTTCAGCTTCCCTATCGTGTCTCCCCCATGCCTGGCACACTGCTCCTTATATACACCTCAGGGGTGAAGTATTACAGTGACTGTAATTGTTTTGATTGCTTATATTGCTATTTTTCTTTTTATATAATGAAATGTTTAAGCATTAAGATAAAGTTAATCTTGTTAGGATTTACTTTCTATAATAATTTGATCAGTCATTCTTAGTATTCTGGAATTGACCATCTAGTTTAAGTTTCTTATTGCTTAGCATAAATATATTGGACATATTGATTTGAGACATGTTTGACCTATTGGTCTCATGACTTTAGAACTTAAATTTAGTGTAAGGAAAATGCTTGTGTAAGGGTTTTCAGTATGTCTGGCGTATGTGGAAAGAGGTAATGGAAGAGTGAATGCTGTATGTATGTGACAATGTGAAAGAAGACAGTCCTCTTGCAGCAGGTGAAAAATAGCCTTTTGTGGTTAAAGGCTGCAGCGACATTGAGTCAGCAGTTAAGGATTACCAAATTCTAGATCATGCTTCAACCTGACGGCTGAAGACTGCAAGCAATGACCCCCCTGAAGATTGCAGACCACAAAGCCAGAAGAACATGTCCTACCAATGCCAAACTGCCAACAGGACAAAGAGGATGACCTTCACATCTGACTCAGCAGAATCCTTAGGCTTGTATGGACAGCTATCACTATAAAGAATGAACACAAAGACAAGGTTTTGGGTGTTTCCACCTGCAAGAAGGAGTTTTGGGCGCATCCAACAAGATCTGACTCTATCCCTCGTGGTTGGTCTGGCCGGGCACCAGACCGACCTGAGCAACTTTAGAACTTGGTAACACCTTAACCTTTGCAGGACTGTCCAGCTATCTGTGTGTGTGTGTCCTCGTCTCTTTTGTATGGATGAACGAATGAGTAAGCATGGGAATGAGTGAAACAAATAACCTTAGTGCGCTTTATTCTTTTCATGTTACATTTTATGTCTTATGTTCCAATAAAGCACACTAAGGTTATTTAATTCATGCTGTACACACCCTGTGTGCACAACAGGGGCTTCACCCCCAAAATTCTCTGGACCTGGCAGGGCGCAGTCTCAAACCAGGTCCGGACTGCTCCTTGCCACTCCCCCTTCAGGTAAAGGGCTGGCCTTGCTTATGCTGGCTTGCTTCTGATTGGTGGATGGGCTCCACCAATCGAAATTGCAGAATCTGAAGCCCAGGACTCATCCAGAGCTCAAAAGGTAAGTCTGCTACACAGGCATTTGCTTTTCACAAAGTAATACCAAAAGTTAACTTCATGAACAGGCTACAACTCTAAAAAAAGCCCTATGCTTGCAAAAGCCCCCTGCAAAGTAGAATTTCCCAACCACACAGCCCAAATTAGATATTACCAGAGAGATACCAGATACCCCAGAGATGGAAGAGCACATACTCCAAACGTGAAACTAATGTATGACTACAGGGTAAAGATATGGATGCATACATTTGTTCTGATTTTCCATTTTGGGACGATAGTTTGTTTGGGGAACCAGTTACAGCCAGCATTATGATTTGATATACAGTCTTTTCATCAGCACAGCCACAGATGGCTTACAGTTAAATGCATCCATACTTTAAATGAATGTTTTACCTTGCCATGCTTACTTTCCCATTAGATAGGCCTGATATAGCAAAGACCAATAGACAAGTGCTCACTGCGCACATGATGTGCAAGCACTAAGTTGTTGCAGTGACAAGGAAATCCTCCACCATCACGTATGTCTCCACTCCGGTGTCAGCCTTGGCTTGGGTTGTGTCCCTTTTGGGGTATGCAGTCCTCACACCCCTGTCTTCCAGGCTGCCGTACAGTCAGGAGATCAGACCTCACTAGGTTCCACTGACATACTGGACTGTGCCCCCAGATTCACCGTGTGCCACCCTACGGCTGATACCTTGTCCTCTGCCACCCCTTGTGTGTAGTGCATGGCTGAGGGAAGGCAAAAGGGGAGAGAAAAAACATTTCAGCCTCCACACCTGTCTGAAGCCCAAGTTACTTCCCACTTCTTCTGGTGGTGCTGGCTGGGATCTCCAAGATACAACAGGCAGAGCTCCATCCTTTGGCCGCTGACTGGGGGAAGGGGGACTGAAGCAGTTCCAGGTCAAATTTTCTCTTTCATTCTATATTTCATTCCAGTTTTGAACCCCTTAGTTCCAGCTGTGTTCAATATTTTCCACTTAATGGGAAATTTAAGTTTCTGTTAACTCACATGCTGGGCCATGGCTAGAACTTGAGCAAGTTTAGGTTGTTATAAGGACTCCTTTGATGCTATATTGACAAATAGTTGGGTCTTTTAACCTTGCATTCAAACAAACCGTGCCTATTTTAATGCTGTCAGTCATGTGGACTAGGCAAACAGCTGTGCTTTGGCATCATAATTGATTTGACTGGCAGTGCCAGCTTTAATCACTAGCTCAATCTGCTTTAAACTTACAGGAGTTTATACTATTCTCATTTAAAGCTTAACCTTGGGTTATTCTCCATCAATTAGGAATCAAAGTTGGGTACTAATCTGTCAAGCTGAGAAATTTTGACACGGGCACAATATGCAGCACTGTGCTAAAATGATGTGAATCAGGAAGAGGTTACTTTTTCAGAGCAGGCAGCATTCAGTCATGTTTGAATTTCTCTTGGAGAGTCAACTACCCAAAGTCTTGAACAGTGTTCAAGGACTCATATGGCAGAGCCTAGTCTTCACAGGTGCTCTCCCAGCAAGTCAGAACAAAAGGAGCACTGTATACCTCCACTTTAAGAAATGGAGTTTTTTCAATTGGAAATACATGCATAACTGCTCATTCAACATCAGTATCATCGCAACCTGAAGAAGGTTTGTGTACGTACATTCACAGGATAGCGCCAAGTTCCCATAGTTAAAATTCCCTTATTTTGACTTTATTTAGATTTTAAAATAAGATGTCTACCCAAGCCTGTAGGCACCCTAATGCATGCAGTTATGAAAGAAGTGCAATTAAATTAAATTGCAGCATCGTTATAACCATTAATAGCACACGTTCTCCGTCAAACTAGCGCCTACTCCCTCACCTACTGGGATGAAATAAGAAAGTGAAGTTTAAGATGCATGCCTTATGTTTTGGAAACACTTAATATTCTTAGTATCACCTACTAGCATGCTGTGCGCCACAGCATAAGTGACATGCTCACGGGTGTGAAATGCCATAGGAAAACCCACCTCAAAACAGATGTGGGGTCTGAATAGGCTGGAGCAGTGGAACCTGGTAGCAAAGAAAGGAGATAGGAAGTATATGGTTGTGAAGTGCAACCATATTTATCATGAGGAGTTCCAACTTCCATCATTCAGCTGCCTTGGTAAGTGGATGCGTGAGCTCCTGCTTCAGTGGCTCTTGCTCTGGAGGCGCACAAAATCCCATGAGATTCTAGATTACTTTGTTATAAAGTCCCTCTTTCTTCAGAAAAAGTGTATCCCTACTGCTTTCCACTCAGTCCTTGTCCTTCTTCATATGTCCTCTGTTTACTCCTTCCGGATTTTGCCCACCAATGCAAATTTCTTCTCAACTTTTGGGTGCATCATTTAATTCCTGGTTACAGCTAGCCAACTTGCTGTCTCTCTTACTTTACTGTCATTTCTGATGTCACCAAACAAGAATTCTGGCTGACTCTTCATTCAGAAAAGGATCAGTTCCAAATTCATTCTTCCAACCCTGCACAGCCGTCATCTTTGACATGTCAAAGTTTTCTGTGGTGGGTAGAAAACTGGCTGGATCGTTGGGCTCAGGGGGTAGTAGTCAATGGCCTGATGTCTAGTTTGCAGCCTGGTATCAAATGGAGTGCCCCAGGGGGCAGTCCTGGGGCCAGTTTTGTTGAATATCTTCATCAACGACCTAGAAGACGGGATGGAGTGGACCTTCAGCAAGTTTGCAGATGACACGAAGCTGTGGGGGGAGTAGTAAATATGCTGGAGGGTATGGCTAGGATTCATAGAGATGTCAGCCAATTGGAGGATTGGACCAAAAGAAATCTCATGAGGTTCAACAAGGACAAGTGCAAAGTCCTGCACTTAGGATGGAACAACCCCATGCACCAGTACAGGCTGGGGGCTGACTGGCTGGGCAGCAGCTCTGCAGAAAAGGACCTGGGGGTTACAGTGGACAATAAGCTGAATATGAGCCAACAATGTGCCCTTATTGTGAGGAAAGCTAATGGCATCCTGGGCTTCATTAGTAGGAGCATTGCCAGCAGATCAAGGAAAGAAAGTCTTCCCCTCTATTCAGCACTGGTGAGGCCACATCTGGAATACTGTGTCCAGTTTTGGGCCCCCACTACAGAAAGGGAGTGGACAAGTTGGAGAGAGTCCAGAAGAGGGCAACAAAATACTGAGTGGGCTGGGGCACGGGACTTATGAGGAAAGGTTGAAGGAGCTGGGTTTATTTAGTCTGGCTGGAGAAGAGAAGAATGAGAGGGGATTGAATAGCAACCTTCAACTCCCTGCAGGAGGGTTGCAAAGAAGATGGAGCTGGGCTGTTCTCAGCGGTGGCAGATGACAGAACAAGAAGCAATGGGCTCAAGCTG
>NW_017729004.1:9200138-9211015 GCF_001723915.1 Gavialis gangeticus
AGGAAAGGTTGAAGGAGCTGGGTTTATTTAGTCTGGCTGGAGAAGAGAAGAATGAGAGGGGATTGAATAGCAACCTTCAACTCCCTGCAGGAGGGTTGCAAAGAAGATGGAGCTGGGCTGTTCTCAGCGGTGGCAGATGACAGAACAAGAAGCAATGGGCTCAAGCTGCAGCAAGGGGAAGCTTAGGTTATATATTAGCGGAAACTTTCTCACTAGGAAGGTTGTAAAGCACTGGAACAGGTGGAATCTCCTTCCTTGCAGGTGATTAAGATCCAGGTAGACAAAGCCTTGGCTGGGATGATCTAGTTGGGGCTGGTCCTGCTTTGAGCAGGGGGTTGGACTAGGTGTGACCTCCTGCGGTCCCTTCCCACCCTCATTTTCTACGATTCTATGAACCCCAGTCTGCAGATGCTTTGGTATTTCCAAAGGGAGCTCTCCTTCAGTTTGTCATGAGTCTGGTCATGCCATTTGTGCCACTTTTACAGGAGGTGTTAGAGCCACTCCTTCCAGTTCCCTGCCATCGTCCCCTTGTTCTGCATTTCCTTGGCATCTTTCTTCCAATGTGCCATAACTATCTTACCTGTATTGCTCCAATTTCCAGCCAAGGAAGACCACCACAGGCTAGGCCATCTGAGCAGCTATTCTTTGTCCTGGGCTAACACTGTGCCCTATGTCAGTTTAGGTTAATAATTTGAGAAGGCTATTGCAGCCCTTTAGGTATACAGGGACACATTGTCAAAGGCACAGTTAAGTCAGTGATTCATAACCTATTTAGAAGGAAACCTTCCCTAACTTCTGCAAACTGAGCGGCACTATTTTATTAAAGTGCTTATTTCCTGGCGGAGGGGCCAGACGGTGGAGGTGAGGGAATGGCCAAGCAGGGGGGAGCATGAGCTTGCCATTATCTGCTTATCTCCTCACACACTTCAGAGGATCTACATCACATGAGTTGAGAATCACTGAGTTAAGTACTCATGTTCCATTGGAAACACATGGGACCTGGATATCTTATTTCCATTTGCAGCCTTTGAAAAATTTCCCCTGTTATCTGAAAATATCCTTCAAGGTACAACAGAAGCAAAATATATAGCATAAATAGAAATCCAGGGTATTTGTACTTGATATAACGATGCATACAGGATGTATATGTTATCTAACATTTTCACTTAGATCCCACTGAAAGTGGCAATTGCATTAAAAAAAAAGATGGGTACAATTGACCTATTGACCACAAGTGTCTGTTAAATTTATTCTTTAATACTGACCTTGTAAATCCCATAACTGTTTTGCTGTTAATGAAGATAGAGCATGATCCTGAAAACCCAGCAATAGCAAAGGGATTCACACTTCCAAGGGAAAATAAAGGAACAGCGTGGACATGGTTTTCCTTAACTGGGGAATGTGTGCAGATCACTTTACAAACAATCATTGGTCGTAATTGTACCTTGTCTCTTCCTTCCTCTGCACCAACCGGTAGTTTATAACCACTTTCATTTAGTATTCTCCCTGTGTTTCCCCAGCCATCCACCCCCCCAAGTTCAACAAAGCTTGCTATTAGCTGTGACATGTTAGGCTGCAGTAATGGAAATGATGGATCAAAATCCCAGCAAGCACTGTTCTTACTAAAAAAATATATAAAAAGGGCTCATTAAGTGTTTCACTTGCATAGGTATGAGACTTCCCTGCAGATAATTAATCTAGCCAACATACAGAGAGAAATGATTTTCTTCCCATAGCAGGGTAAACTCACTGTAGGAGTAAGTGGGATACAAATATGCTAGCCCATCAATCTCACGTTCTGTTAACCAGTGTGACTGATTCATGGGGTAGCATTAAAGCTTACATAGCTGCTTTTCATATTTTAGATGCGAAATAAAAATACTTTCCCCAAACTTGACCTTGATGATTGGAAACTGGCTTTATGTTTTATGCATTAGAGCTTCTATTGCTGATTCAGTAAGGGAAATAATATCTATGTAATTATAAAATGTTTTCCTTTTCCCTCTCACCTGCTGAACTGGAATGATTTACTGCTGAAGTAGTTCCCATCCTCATGGAAAATACATTGGCATCATTACCAGAAGGATGGCATTACTACTAATGTGCTGTTCTATGACTGTGTTCCCTTTTCTCTCCACTTGCGGCTTCTGTGCAGATGATAAATGGTCTCTTAAGTGATATATGCACAGACAACTCAGTAGGTCACCTAATTATACCATAACCTTGCTACAATGTCCCCTTCTTTGTCTGAATAAGACTTCATTCATTATGAAGCAGCAACCGGCTCTGGCTCCTGGTTTAATTTGCATCTCTTTTAAAAAATCCTGCTGTAAGATATTAACTATGCTATTCAACACATAAATTGCTTAGTTCTACAAAGCAAGCAATATTTGCAAGAGTTATTGGACTGTGGCCGAAACATCCAACTCTGTAAGTGTAGTCATGGCATATCCCAGAGTGTTAAAACTCAAATTGGCTGGAAGGTCTGCATTTCCTCCTTTTCAGGTGCCTGTGGGCCACACCCATAATTTTTCACCAAAATTTATTTCCCCCGTAAGCTCAGTTTACACTTGGACATGCACCCTTTTTGACACATCAAGCAGTTTTGAGCATGTATCAATTTTTAAATCTGGCTGTGTACAAATTTTTCAGATACAGGCATCCAAATGTGGGAAAGAATGATTTATTTTCAAGAAATAGTTGCTACACCTCTTATAAGAAAAATGAAGAGAACATAAAATGAATTCAAAATAGCAACAGCAACACTCTTATGCATACACTGTCATCTCACAAATTGCTAATACTGCTCCCAGATACCTGGCACCTCTTTCCTGCAAGCAGCTTCTTGATGTTTGGTTGCAAGATCTGTGCTGAGGCCGCTTTCAGGATGCCATTCAAGTGTTCATCGCTGAGTCTTGAATGTAGATCTGACTTGTTCAGGTTCATCCCTGAAAAGACCTGTTTGCACATGCATGTGCTTGTGATCATGGATAACATCCTTGATGCAATGGATTTTAGTGCTAGATAGTGGTTTCCTGGGCATTGGTAAATTTATTAATCTTAACTGTTGAGAACTTACTGCCAGTATAGTATTATGATAGAGACAGAGAATGGAGTGCTGAAAAGTCCAAATTTCACTTGGTTGCTGTGAAAGTTGGAAAGCCTGCCCTGGAATCTGTGCCTGAGATCAGCAATCTTAACCATGTTTCTTTAAGTCCTTGCAATCCTAATGGCACTGAACATTGACTTCAAGGTGGGAAGTATGCTCCACTGCACTGAGAACTGTTTATCCAAAGAGATGGCTTCATTTTGAAGGCACACAGGGTATCATAACACTGGGTCCCAACTTACATCCTCATGTTTCAAGTATTGAGGTGCTCCATCATATCCACTAAGAAAGCAAGGTCCTGCAACCATTCTTTGTCTTCCAGTTCAACCACGGACTTCTCTCTCTCTTCTTTTTACTCATAAATGCTATAAAGGCTTTGGTTTCATGCTGTAATTCAAAGTGCTTTAAGACAGCCCTGTAGCTCAGCCAGTACCCTTCACTCAGCACAATACAGCAGTCCATACTGCAAGTTGGCTTCATCCATGAGCTGATTGAACCGCCAATAATTGGAGCCCTGACTATTCAGGTTTTTTGCAACATTGATGACATGGTCCGTGCCCAGTGTTTTGTCAACAAGAGCTTCCTGATGCAGAATGCAATGAAAAATAGTGCTTGTGGTCTGGATTGACACTGCACTTGGCTCTTGAGTTTTGCCATAAGTCCTGCCTGCCTTCCCACTGTGGAATGAGCCCCATGTGTTGAAACACTCACTGCCCTTTTCCAGTCCACACCTACATTGTCCAAAGAAGTGGTCATATTGGTGAATCTGTCCTCTCTCATAGTTGTGTCTTTCATCAGCGCTAACTCCACAGACTCTTTTGCCACATTCCTGTCTTGATCAGTACTCCTAGTAACGCAGCTAGCTGTGCAACACGGCTCACATCTGTGCTTTCATCAACTGCTATTAAAAAAGAAACAAGTGCCTTTTCAGATAAATTTGCAGTCAACTTCAGAATAAAGCACAGTCACAGATTCAGTTGACTGCTTTGTTTCTGGAGAGGCTCATATTGGCAAAAGCTTGCCACTTCTCTGGGTACACACCAATGGCACCTACCATCATGCATTTCTTCATGAGCTCTCCTTTAGGAAAGGGCTTGGAAGAAGCAACTATTTCTTGATAAATGGCATCACTGGCTCTCACTGCTCCATCGCTTCCGATGAGCTTGTGTAAAGACAGCTTGTTGCTTTCTCAATAACTGTTCTAATTCAGTCATGCTGGACCTCATGCCAAGGGATTATTTGTAATGTCTCTATGCCTCTTACGCTCCCAAAGAAAACAAATGTTAACAGGTCTCCGCCCCAGGAGCTGCAATGTGGCCCCCAGTCAGCTATGCAGTCCATGCTTTGCTTGGGGTCCCTGGTCTCCCAACACCATTCTCTTGCCTGCCATGCCTTGCTGGAATTGATTCACCAGGAAACAGGAGGCTGCCCAGGACTCACAAGCAGCTGCTGGTCCGCCAATGACTAGTGCACTAGCAACACTGGACCACTGTGGGTCCATTTTGTGATAGCCAACCTCCCTGCTAACCATGCCCATGCCTTGTTGCCACTTAATGCCCAATTGGGCCCTTGGCCCCAGGCAGTCTGCTAGCCGGGTTCACTGAACAGCTGGTCCCAGTTCCATAACTTGGCTTAGTGGGCACCCAGTCCAATAGATCAGTCAGGCTGGCTCTCAGCCCTAATCCACTCTCCTCATATGGCAGGTACTGAGTCCCAGTCCAAACCCCAGCAAGTTTTCAGTTCCTGTGTCCTTAAGAGCCTCAGCTGGTCTTCAGGCCCTCCATTTCAATACAGCAGTGGTTCCCAGCCTTTATGCTGCAAACTCACTCAAAGGGTTTTGGCGGACCAGGTATAGAAATAATCTAATTTACATATTTAAATTTATTTTTTATGTGGGGAAGGGTGTTGCAAGGATTGGAGGCAGTGTATGAGACAAAACAAAATGGGCAGAGGGATCTTTGTTTTATTTAACAATCAGGAACATCATCAATAAAGGAGGAGACAATAGCAAAAAATCATACATATGCATCACTAGCTGGCTAACGTTTGCTAGCTAGCTGCCGAGGATACAAGGAGGAGACAAGCCAGACATTAGTAGCTATGGCAGTCTCGCTGTAGTATATCTTCCCCATTACACAGCCCTCAGTATCACATGATACAATGACAAACTTTAATCGTTCACAGTACACCATCATTAATATTAAAAATCATACATAAAACATCACCAGCTACCCAGCTAGCTAAATAACATGAAAATGTATGACTCACTGACACGATCACATCAGTGGGGTCCCTGGGCTTGTTTGTCTGACATAAGCAAGTCATATCGAGGCATGATGGTTGACAGCGAGATCGTACCAAGTCCATAGTCTGGTTTTGGTAGCAGTCAGTGCAGAGTAACCCACTTCACAAAGATAAATAGATGGAAACGGCAGCAAGGTCTTCAGAGGTAGGGTGTTGAGTTCAGGATATTCGCCCTTTATTTTAATCCAGAAAGGCAACAGAGATGAGGTTGCATTGAACAACGTTTTATGTCCTCTCTCACATGTTAGCTCAATCAACTGATCCTCTTGTAGTGGTGGCAAGGACAACTCCTAGCAGGCATTCAGAAACAGATCACAGATCCATTCTTTCCCAATTCTCGGATCTCTTGAAGATGGGAAATATTGCTCAAACTCATCGGACAGTGACATCAGGTGCTCACGTATTAACTGGAAAAGTCCCACAGCTTCTTCCAAAAAATCTACCAAATTCTGGAACATGTCAAGGACCCCTTATCCCCCAGGTTTCCAGGTTGGTTTTGAAGCTGTGATTTTATGTGCCATTTTGAAAACAGGTGCCATTTTCCCCTGGCATAGAGAGATTGAGTTTGTTCAGTACAGTATGTCGCTCAAATAAGTGAGTTTAGCGAGCCAGTTCTTGTCATTGAAATGCACAGCTAATAGTGATTTTTTTGTCTGAGAGAAATCTCTGCAACTGTTCTCTTAATTCAGAGACTCTGGTCAGGGCCTTCCCTCAATAGCAATTCACTTCTGTATGCAGGAGAAGCTGCTTGTGTCTGGCGTCCATAGCCTTGCATAGTGATGCAAATAGACATGAATTCAGTGCATGTGCTTTGATATGACTGACAATACGAATCATGTCACTCAATACATCACGTAGTTCAGGACACAATCTTCAGCTTGCCAACATTTTGCGGTGAATTATGCATTGGTTAGACTCACATTCAGGTGCCACTTCTTTTACCCTGGTCATGAAGCCAGAAAGCCTTCCAGTCACCGCGGCAGCACCATTGGTACCAACTCCTACACAAAACGTCCAGTTGAGCCTGCCTGAAATGTAATCGTCCAAAACTGATTTTTTTTGCCCCTGTTGTGTTGTTAGGTAGTGAAAGTGCACACAGTAAAACTTCATGCAGTCGTCTTCAAAAACATAACACACGTATACGAACAGCATTGCTTTGTCTTCAATATCAGTTGATTCATCCACGTGAATCAAAAACCACAGAGACCCCTTTATCCTCTCCAGCAACTGCTCCTCGATGTCCTCAGCTATGTCATCAATCCTCCTAGCAACAGTTTTGTCAGAGAGAGGAACTTGTCCTACCTTGCAAGCAGCCATTTCCCCAAATAGCTGACGGCAGGTATCATTTACAGCCAAAAGAATCAGCTCTTCACCAACTGTAAAAGGCTTTTTAGCTTTGGCAATTCAGTGAGCCACTAAGAACAACACCCTGTATGCAGCCTTGTTTGTATATGTTGGTATTGCGAAGTAATTGTTTTTGACCTTCAAATTCGCCTTTTTTCTGTTCAAAAAAATCTACAAGTGTTCCTGTGAGAGCAGGGTGTTTGGACTTCAGGTGCCAAAGAAGCTTTGAAGGTTTCGTTGCTTCATTGGACAGTTTCCGCACATATAACACATAGCGGTTCAAAGCCTGTGAATCACCCAATTAAACCCACATTTCATGTACAAGGAGTCATACTTGCTATTGAAAATTGTTTTTTTCTGTTTTTTGGCATTGTACATCCTCTGCACAGGTCTCCCCTCTGTCGTTTAGATCTTCATTGCCCCTTTTCGCAGAAGCGCTCTTTCCAAAAAACCATCTACTGAAGTTTGCTTGATCATCTCGTAGCTGTTGTGTTGGATATGGAAGTGACTAGCTAAAGTTCCCGTGGTCCAATTTCAAAAACTAAAGTCACAGTCATTGACCAAGTGAGGACATTGTTGCCCAGCCAATCAGCGTGGCATAGGCGTGGCCTGGGCATAGAACTGTTGCTAGCAGTGGTTAAAGCTCATCCAGATGTACCAGCTGCCTGTGCACCCCTGCCAGCATAGTTTATATTTTAACCCCTTAAGTGCGAATTATTATTATAATGAAAATGAATCCCTCTGTTACATATTTTCTCCCATGTACCCCCCAGAGATGTCTTGTGTACCTCCAGCGGTATGTATACCACAGCTTGGGAACCCGTGTTCTAGAGGAAGTTCAGTGCTGGCATTTGGCTGCTTGTATAGTCAGGAAGCTATGGTAAATAGGCCATTTTATTTGCTTGTTTGCCATTCACTGTTATTTGGAAGTACACATGTGAGAGAGTCTAGGACTGCTAATAAAATGGCTATTAGAAGCACTGACCATTCCTCACTGTTTCTTGATGAGCAACCTAAGCTCTGTAAATAGGGGAAGTCTGTTCCAGCAACAAATCACCCAGGAGTGATGGCCATGGTTCTAATCGATTGTGTACACAATAAAGAGCTTTTTAAATCACCATAAGGGCACTTCTGCTGCAGATACCTGGCAGCAAGCAAAATGATGTGTTGATGTACTGTTTGGGAATCTTCCTTCATTGTATGTGCATTTTTGAGCTTTAAATACAGCTGGGCTCTGCAGCAGCCTGTCCACTGTTGAGTTTTCTTCTTGTACAGGAATGGGTCCTACCCCGTTACTAAAGGGATTGGGACACTTGGTGTTTCCTTTACTACCTCAACCCACCCCAGCCCTTCTTTTTTCCTAGCTCCATCTCTCCTCTCCCCTTGGGTGACTCCATATGTCCTCCTTCCCCCTCCCCCACATATATATACCCCTGCACTGGCCTTTCCATCACATGCATGCACCTTCCTTCACTTCCTCGGCAGGGCATGGGTTTTACTGCAGCTCACTTGCAGGTTGCTAGGACAGGAGACAGTAAGCTGCACAGCTCAGATGAGAGCTGCTGAAGAAGACCCAAGGCGGAAGTTCAAGGGTCAGATGAGCAGGTGCTCCCAATAAGGAACCCGGCCCCGAACCAGGGAAGGGGAGGCACAGGAGGAAGCTAACTCCCAGTGGATAAGATGAAGGGGGAATAGGAGGCAGAACCAGAGCAAGTGGTCTCAAACAGTAATTGGACTGAGGAGGTTGACAGTGCTCCAGCAAGGAGCCAGCTAAGTTGCAGTGTGCACTTTCTTTATTTTGTGGACTTAATGAGACTGGCCCAGGGTGAGGCTAATTCATGACAGAGTATTCTTTTGGGGATTTTTGGAGTTGAGTTGACACCCCAAGCGGGTGATCCTTGACTTGGTGGACTGGGTGGTGTCTAACAGGTGGAGAAGACTGTGCAAGGGGGGCACCCAAGAGGTGCTCTGATCCCTAAGAGTACATGAGATATGGAGGACTAGAGACTCGGAGGCAAACTGTAAACTCAGCTTGATGTAGCCGGCTGGGACAGGGGAGGGGTGACAGACCATCTGTAAACTCAATGGAAAGGAGCTCACTGAAACAGAGAGGACAGCCTGACCCAAGGTTGATGACTTTGAGCTGGGAAGCTTCCCACTGCAATGGAAGCCTGTGGTCTTCAGTAGTGGTCCCTGGCCTAACCAGATGCATCTAAAGTAAGCTTGGGTGGGGCCGCGACCAGACAAGGGGCTATCATCTTTTGCCTTCTAGGGGCAGCCTCCCTGTTGAACAACATCAAGGTGTGGCAGACGAGACAACAGGGTAAGTCCCTCTTAGGTAGCCACTGGGTACGGACGTGCATTGTTACGTTCTGATGACATCCACCAACCCCTCAGGGAGGTTGCAGCCTGTTTCTGGTTGGTCTAGGTGGGGTTCAATGCTCTCTCTTCTTTTATGCCACGACTTTGATGTTTAAGAGATACTAATGAGAGGAAGGTGGTGACTACCTGCCTCCACCTAGACTGACCACTGGACCCCCCACCTGGCTCCCAAAGCCTTGGGAAGGAGTGGCCGAAAGGACTAGCTAGAGACAATTTTTTTTTCCTTCTCCTTTTTTTTTTTTATTTTTATGGTTTGCCTTTTTTTCTTTCTCCTCTGGGGCTGCCAGGGTAGTTCAGTCCTGAGGGGAACTGGCCTCCTGGTACCGCCTCAGGGTTCGTCGGAGGCTTCACCCGGCTCCAGGCTCTCCCCGCACTCTTTGCTGATTGCGGCCGCACCTGCTTAATGAGGGTAGGAAGCTCCTAATGACAGCTGAACTATGGGAGGGAAGGTCTTCCTGTCCTTCTCACTCTGGCCCGACTCAGCTCCCTTACTCCTGGATCCGGCGGTGGGGATCCTCCGGTAGAGCGGAGCTTTCCCCCTTTTCTGGGATGTTTTTGTCCTGGCAGGAGCCGCCTTCTTGCTGAGGCCGCTCTGGGCTCACTCAACACCCGGCAGCAAACACTCCGCCATTCAAACAACTGAAAAAAAAAGAAGAAAAAGAGAAAGAAAAAAAGGAAAAAATGGGATTGACTGTGTGGGGGAGGGAATCCCCCTTCCCCTCCTCTTCAACCCCATAACAGGGTCATTGCCGCTTCTTCAGCGCCCGGCTTGCCACTTACCACAGCCTTGGAGCATTTTTTTCCCGTCCCAGGCTCCCCAGTTCCTTTCTTCTTCCTTCTGCCGTTGGCTTCCCTTCCTCCTCTGCTCCATTCCTGGCCACTGGATATTGCCCTGGCTGGGGATTTGCCCCAATCCGCTTCACCTGCCAAGGTGGTAAAGGCGGGCGGGGCGGATAGGGAGCTCCCACTGCTGCGTGGATGTCTCAATCCGGTGAGGTTTGTGTTCTGGGCTGGGGTTGAGCCCCAGGTTGAATACCTTTGGAAATCTCACAGACCCTGACAGCACAATGGGGTTGCCCGTGGAGCCCACGTGAAGTTCCAGAGAAGGGGCTCAGGCACATCAAAACCCACATCATTACAAATGGGTACCTGTGGATGATAGGAGATGGTTTTGCTGTTCCTTTGCTTCAACTTTGTCATGTTAAGGACGGGAATGCCATGCCAAAAGCTCATTAAAGAACATTGAGGCAGCACGGTGGGACACGTTGGCATTCCTTCAGACTTAATTCTGTCACTTTGGGATGATGTAGTTGAAACAGTGTTTAATTAGATATTTTCCATGCATTTGCATTAACTGCTTCCCTGTTCCTTAGCCTTCAACTAGAGCAGTTAGCCCAGGGTGAGGCTAATCCATGAGAGGGTGGGATCAAGTCTAGGTGGAGAAAAAATGTCCAACAGATTGTACATTGGCAGGTTTTGTCTGCTGTGTGGGGTAATCACTTTTCTGATCATTGCCAGAAGACAAAATGGTGCATCCTTTGAGCAATTTCTGGGAAATTATAGGCCCAAACCAGTGGAACTGTATGTTTTGAGTATATTCCTCCTGCTAAGACCTCTTCATAGTTTGTAGGGTCAGAAAGGACCTGAGCAGATCATCAAGTCCGACCCCCTGCCATGGCAGGAAAGAGTACTGGGGTCATATGACCCCAGCAAGGTGTACATCTAGCCTCCTCTTAAA
>NW_017729004.1:9211201-9218119 GCF_001723915.1 Gavialis gangeticus
GCAGCCTGACCAGTGCCGCATAGAGGGGGAGGATCACCTCCTTGGACCTGCTCGAGATGCATCTGTGGGTGCATGACAAGGTGCGGTTGGCTTTTCTGACCACCTCCCGACACTGCCGGCCCATGTTCATCTTGGCATCAATGATGACTCCAAGATCCTTTTCCGCCTCTGCACTGACGAGAAGGGAGTTCCCCAGCCTGTAAGTCTGCTGCTGGTTCTTCCTCCCCAGGTGCAGCACCTTGCACTTGTCAGTGTTGAATCCCGTCCTGTTCTCATCCACCCACCCCTGTAACCTGTCTAGGTCAGATTGCAGCCTATTCCTCCCTTCTAGTGTGCCCACATCCCCCCACATCTTAGTGTCATCTGCAAATTTGAACAGGGTGCATTTTACCCCCTTGTCCAAGTCGCTGATGAAGATGTTGAACAATGCTGGCCTGAGGACCGAGCCCTGGGGGACCCCACTGCCCACGTCCCTCCAGATCGAAAATGACCCTTCATATCTCCCTGTATGTAAAATGGTAGCTCTTAGGCTTTGGGGGGAGTAGAGTCATATCTATTCTTTGCCCACTTCCCACAAAATCTTTCTGGCTGTTAGCTGGGGGGTAATAGGAGTCTGCCCTTAGTTCTTCCTTTCTGCCTACAATTACTGCACAGGCCTTTGTTACATGCTTGTGTAGTGCCTCATGTAGTGGGGATAAGTATGACTCTGGGCTTGAGCTCCAGTATAAATGCTGAATAATAACCTTCCATCTCTAGATGCAGACATCAATAAAAGGACTTAATGACCCTGCAGGAGTGGAGAATGGGTACGATTTGACCAATCTAATGTTGTTTATCAGGACGTCTGTTTGAGTTGGGATCGGCAGTAGTGAAAGAAGGCATTTGGTTTTTTTTTCTTTAAAGATGTTTTATAGATTTTAAGGACAGACATTTCACAGGACAATACGTTTCCTTCCAAATACTCTGTATCAGCAGTCAGAGGTGGAACATGATGCAGAAGTGCCCAGGGCAGCATCATTAGCCACGCTCCGGTGACACACAGTAGTGGCCTGTCTGGCCATGTGGCTGCTGCCATTTTTATACCCTCTCCTGGGTCACTGTGGGGCTGAACCCCCAGTTGCTACCTCCCCCCTCATCACACTACTGCCATCAGTTGGCAAGGTTTTGCAGTGGTGAGCTGCATCAACCACTTGAGTCCAAGGCAGGCCAGCACTTTCAACTGGACTACTGCTGCCATTGCTATTTCTCTACCTGCCTGGTGCAGGTGGCTGGTGGGGGCTTGCGTCCAGGCAGCTGGGAGAAGCAACAGCTGAGTTGAAAGCTCCACTGGCCACATGTTGTTAAGATCAAAGATCAAGCCAGATTCAAAATATCCAGTCTTCAAAAACAAACCAAAAACAGGTAGAAAATAAGTGAAACCAGGACCAAGTTCCTTTATTCTCCAATGTTAAATGGGAATGTCCCCGGTAGGACGGCTGCGCTGTTCCTGTCTATCTGTGTCCTCAGCATGAACGATGCGTGCCCCAAGTGGCTGGGGGGCGCAGCGGCGGCAAGAGCACGGCGGTGGTAAGCAGGAGCTCCCACAGACGCCACCAGCGGTGGTAGGGAGGAGGTGGCAAGCGCTGACCAGGGGCTGGCAACTACTCGCAGACGCTGTCAGCGGAGGCCAGCAGGGATCACTGACTGCCCGCAGATGATGCTGAGTGTCGCCAGCAGGGGGTGGCAAGCGGCGACTGCTCGCAGGCGCTGCTGACAGCATCAGCGGCTCCTTTTTGTAGGGTGTGCACCGCCACCCACGTGCACCCCCTGCGCATTGCCCCTGGTCCTCGGTTGCTTGCAAATTCCTGGGTTTTTAAAATTTTTATGTTTATGCTGTTCCATCTATAATTATTCTTGTGAAAGATATTTGGAATAAATCGCTCTCCACAATTTTCAACATGTTCCCATACTATAATTTGAAAGAGTTATGAATACATAAAGCACACAATTACATTTTCTTTAAAAATTCAGTTGAGTTTTAAATCCAGTGACTAGGGGACACTTTTTTCTCTTTTGTAATTTGAAGAAGCTCTTGAACTAGCTTCAAATCCATCTCATGGAGCAAAAATATTAAACCCAGGGAGCAACAAAAGAGACAAACACTTTCCATGTGGTGGGATTAAAGCATCTACACTCGATTATACTGTTGTATAATTGCATGTTGACACAAAATAAGAGCTACCTATGACTAATCTTATAGTGCTGCTGTCCTTATTAAAAGAAACAGCTTGTTTCTTAAGGCAAAAAGATGTTTATAATTGCTTCAAATTGTTTCTTTTCCCAAGAAAATAATTTACAACTTGGTATGAAAGCCCTGCAGTTAGATATCCTGGTTTTAGGTGGTTAATAACAACCCATACTTTACAGATCACTTCATAACTGCGCTTTTGCAGTTTTGGAAAGGTTGGGAATTATAAAACAGCCTCTTATTTGTACCAGTGACCAATATTATCGATTGTAGGCATCCATGACTGTCTGTTCAAAGGCTGGAGCATTTCATTATCACTTCATAAATAGTCTGCATTCCCTGAGTAGTCTGTCGTATTGGTAGTAAGATCTGGAACAGAGCATCACCGGATTTTATGATGAAAAGCCTATCTACTGAACCCCATTCAACTTGATTATGGAAACATGCACAATTTGCCATGTCCAAAAAATCCTTGAGGTCTGAATTGTAAACACCAAATGTGATAATACTTGAGAATCAACATCACTTACAGTCCTATGGGGTGCCAACTTCAACACTTCCCAATGACTAGTGTATCTATAATGCACAGAACATTTTATTATGCTTCAATCTGTCATCAGTTGCCTCTTCTCCTCTATAGCTGAATATGAAGAAACCTGTTTTAAAAGCAGGTCACAGTGCTGGCATCAAAGAGTGCTTATCGTCTGCCTGCTAAACAGCAAAATGTGACGTTTCGTAATATCCGTTGCAATACTTTATTGTGCAGCCAAAAGACTCGGTTGGTGAATGTGAAAATGTTTCAGCAATAAAAGTCAATTTAGCAGAATGAAAATCAGAAAAATGCAGCCGTGGGCAGCCTGTATTGTGATTAAAAACTGGATGACTGACCTGGACGTTCAGCTGGATTGTGTTTTTTAATTATAGTTTCCATCAATATCCATGAATCAAAGCTACTTGCTTGCACACCTACAGCAGTGGGGAGGCCAAACTTTTTGGCAGGCATGCCACAAATTAGCCCTGTGCTCCCCCTGGGCATCAATCCAATTCCCTTTCCCTGCTTGATCTGTTGCTCTCCTTTCTGCTCCTTACACTGTCCTCCTTGCTTGATCTCCTGCTCTGCCTTCTGCTCTCTGCCATGTACCACACCCAGAGGCTGCCCATAACACTTGTGCACTTATGCCACAGGCTGCCCACCCCTCTTCTACCACATTCTCACCTGTTCAATGAGTTCTGGTCATCACAACAGGTATTTTCTTGATCTGCATTTGCACCATTTGCAAATGGAGATTTATAGAAAATTGTCTTGCTTTGTTTCCAAGCAACAGCTCTGATCTGAGTCTGTCTGATTTGCATCCCAAAATATTACCATCACGTTCCCAGCTGCTATGGTCTTCCTCTTTCAAGCAGCAAGAGTCCCTCACCCGAAACAAGTATTTTAACTTTTAAGTAGACCGTGATTGTGTCCTGACAGCCATCAGGAAAAATTTCTGGAAAATCAAATGTGTGTCATGCTTTCATATATGGAAAAAGCTTGCTACCTCGAAGAGGAAGCAGTAAAATATGATATGAGAATATATTTCTGTTGCAGTCAAGTTTGTAATAGTGTTGTCATTATGGATGTGTCGTGGAGCTTGCTGCCGTTGCAGTAAGCAGAGAATAGGATGGGGATGATCCAGTGAGGGAAAGGCTGTCTAGGTCATGGGATTCCCTGGGAAAGACAAATGCTATTGATGTCTTGAATAACGTGAAGATTGTCAACTCTCTGATTGTCTGGGTGGTTGGCCAGTTCTTTCCAAGTGTCTGCAGAAACAAGCCAACAAAAAGGAGACATCCCGAAACCCCAGTGGGGGAGCTCTGAAGTGCCAAAAGAAAAATGGAACAAGTGTTGGCACTCTTTGGCATTGCGAACCATGTCCCCATTGGTCAGCAAGTTTTGCGCTCAGTTGTATAAAGCCTAGTTCAGTGATATATGGATTTGGTCAATCAATAGTAAAATGCCAGGCACCTCTCCCATTTGGGTTGCGGAAATATAAAAATAATTAGCTAACATTATAAGCAAGCTGAGTCCTTGATTTTTACACGTCAGGAACTGTGCCCTAGACTCACTGTGTAGTGCCATACCCGCCATAGTCCGTTAGTGTCTAGTGAACATTATGCTTAATTTAACTGGCAGAATTGGAAAAATTTTGCACAAAAATTGGCAGGATCTGTGGTCTTGATCTTGTTTTTTAAGGGAGCCAAGATGTGCTGGAGTCTAGAATATTTTGTGACATGAGAGTAAGAGGCGTATTCTTTACTTGGACAGTAGAATTTGGAGGAACAAGCAAAAATGGGGGGGGGGCAGCATTTGTATCTATTTGTTGATATACTACAGTACAAAGAAATTACCTGCTCCCAAACTCTTAGGATGCTGGTTGCAATTAGATGAATCATTAATTGTATAGAATTTGGAGCCACAGTGGGGAGGGGGTGTTTTTTCCTTCCATTTTGTTTTTGTTTGTTTTAAAAAAAAAAGTCAAGGCAGTCCTGAGGCTGCTGCAACTGTTGTGGCAGCTTAGATGCTGTAACAACCCTCTTCCACTCTGCCCTGTGTTTGCTAGGTTTGTGCACTCTGTCGGTTGAAGTCCTGTCCGGTCCTTGATATTGGCTCCCCAGCTCTTATGGGAGCACTAGTGGCCTTATGGGAGGGCAAAGCGGGCGGTTGCCCAGGGCCTCGCACTTTATAAAAATAAAAATTAATTACACCGAATATTTGTATTATCAATATTGCATTAAGATACTTCCATTGCAGTTTTGTGGATGGGGCAAAGTGAAATTGAAATTAAAAAAAGTCTGACTTGCTTATAGGTCATCAAAATTAAGCCTCTAAAGTGCCCCAGATGACTCTTGCCCAGGGCCCCAAGAACCCTAAGGCCACCAGTGTTATTGGGTCTGTCTCTTTTTCTCTCCCCTTCCACTGCACCCTGCATTGTGGTATTGGTAAGTGTATCTGGCCTTTTTGTGATGTGTTCAAACCATTGCAGCTTCCTTCATTGCACAACCTCCAACAACCATTTGTAGGTTCCCATTTCTGGACTGATTTGCTGCTTGATAGACTCACTGGTCCAGTGCTCAGTGTAGGAGACATGCAGCAGTCTCCTAAAGCAACGCATTTCAAGTGCCTCAACTGTTCTCTAACTTCTTATTAAATGCCCATGCCTCACAGCCATAAAACATCATAGAGACACCCACAGCATGCAGCAGATGTAACTGCATCTTCAGTGTAATATTGCTGATTTTCTTTAGCTTTGTTAGTTGGCTATTCTGGTCTTGACATCCTTTTCAGATGTTAAGTCTTCTGTGATGGTGGCTCCCGGATACTTAAAGCTTGTGACTCTTTCTAATTTTTCATTGCTGATCTTCACATCAACATTAAAAAAGAAAATAAAAGAAAAGAGGGGAAACCCCCCCCCAGATCATGGAGAGTCAGCTTCTACCATTTTTCCAAGCAAATTTAAATCCAGCAGCATGATAAATGAGCTTAGTATAATAGAGCCTGCAATATTTTTCTGCACCTTATAGAAAAAAAGGGATAGTGTTTTTTTGTGGGGGTGGGAAGGGAATCTGACCTGTGACTTGGAAAACTGGTTGACAGTGACAGAAATGATGTTGTAATGATTTTTTCTGAACATTTTCATTTGCAAAAAAAGGCAAAGGAGGAGCATGTAATCTGCTCCTTTGCAAATCTGCAAATACAACAGCAGGTAAAATGTCAAGCTTTTAGCCCAGAAAGGGTTTATCTGCTAAATATCAATTCATTGACTCTTTAAGTACAGAACATAAGTGCAAAACAAGAAAAGTGTCATGGGGGAGGGGAGGGACAAATTTCCCTCATCAACAGAAGGGAAAAGAAGCACTTCTGTTGTCAGATGGTTGTTCAAAATCATTGTACTTTGCTGTCGTATTCGGTAATATTTAGATTGAGGATTTTTATGTGGGTTGGGGCACAATCTGTTTGGATTAATAAGGTGTCTGTCAAACATAATGTGTAGGTGTGATGAGAACTGAATTTCTCCTCTGGATACTTCTGGGCCCTGTCACTGTGGTATATGAGCACTATCTAAGAATTTTAAAATAGAAATAGCATTTACTATTTGTATTACTGTATTGCTGAAAGACTAGCTGAATCAGGCCTCCATGGCAGTAGGCATATAATAAAAGATCATCACTATCCTAGAGTTTCAAAATCCATTAGCAAAACAAAGTGGAAGAGGGAGATTGGAGACGAGAGAAGGAAATGACACAGTAGGTCAGTGGGGGAGCTGAAAACCAAATCAAAGTTTTCAAGCCAATGCCCCATGTCTCTCGCCCATAGCCCATGAACTTCCCTCTTACATGGAACATTTGACATGGTTCCACTAAAAGGTAGCTGTTGTGCAATCATAGAATCTTAGAATCATAGAAGTCGGGTCGAAGGGACCTTGTAGATCTTCAAGTCCGACCCCCCGCCTGGGCGGGAATAAAAACTGGACTCAGATGAGTCCAGCCAGGTAGGCATCAAGCCTCTTCTTAAAGACCCCCAGGGTAGGAGCCAGCACCACTTCCCTAGGAAGTTGGTTCCATATCCTAGCCGCCCTAACTGTGAAGTAGTTCTTGCGGATGTCTAATCTAAACCTACTCTCCAATAATTTGTGTCCCTTGTTCCTTGTCAT
>NW_017729004.1:9223119-9225849 GCF_001723915.1 Gavialis gangeticus
GCCATAGCAAAAACGCACTTTGCAAATATATGAACCAGGCTACACTGCATTACTTGTTTTCTTTTTATCTACCTTCAGCCCATGCTGATCAGCTGGATGGACATATGTAAGTGAATCTGTTAGCTTAGTGTTCATGTCTTACAACATTGGATCAGTCCTGTACATACACAGGTACATGAGGACTAACACCCTCTAAAGCAGTGTGACAGCAATGTCACCTCATTCGTCCCAATGTATGCAGTTAGGCTTCCTCAGCTCTTTCTCCAAAGGCTGCTTTCACTTTCAATTGAATCCCATGCACTTGCACAATGGAGACACATTGCAGGAAAAATGACTAGGGACCAATGTACCCAGAATGTGTTAGAATTTGGGTCCTTAAAGAATAACTTGGTGGAAGTAGAAATGCAAGGAGGCAGGTAGCCAGAGGAATACTGAGCTGTCTGGGTAAAGGAAAGGGACTGCCATGTGGCTATGCATTCTAGGTAGCAAGAAGGGTTTTTTTGGGTGGTGTGACATACCCTGATAACAGATTCAGTCAGATGCACCTCTGAGACACAATCCTGGGATTTTCTCACAACTACAGGGGTGTCCTTCATCCCCAAACCCCCAACTCTGCCATCTGCTTCTTGACCACTTAGAACAGACTGAGATGTGCTAAAGAGCCAACTTCTTGGCGTAAAGTACTTTAGCTTTGGCCATCCCACCTAGGTCTTGCCAGCTCTTAGCAGAGGAGATTTTGCCAGCAAGAATAATCACACTCTTTCCCAGTCATGTGCTCAGAAATTAGAGATCCCCCACTTTTCGAGAAGAGGCCTTCCCATTTTGTCAAATGCTCTGATATCCCACCTATCACTGACAGTAAGCAGGTTTTCAAGAATAACCAAAAGGTTTATTAGAAAATCAAGAGCAACCATAAGAAATCAATAACCAAATTTTTGAGATAGGAGAATAGACAAATGAAAGAAAATATTGGAACAAAACCCTAAGCTTCCATTTCTCAGCTCAGCAGGCTAGAAAGCAGCTGCAGCCTCTGACCTTCCTGCCATGGCTTTCTGCAAATTCTCTTGTCAGCTTATTTCACTCAGTCCAGTGTCTGAGGGACCAAAGCACAATATGCACAGGAATCTTTTTAAACAAACACATACCCCAATGATAAGGCTTCAGCATGGTTTCTTATCTGTCCATTTTGATACATTATCCATTGGATTCTCTGTGAGCCTATAACACGCATACAGCTTCTTGCACCTCACATGTGTATCTGTTTACTAGAACAGAAATCTTTCCTGCTCCAATTATGACCTGGAGAGTATTTGCATCGATTTAGAGATAAAGATTACTAATCCACTATCGTAAGGATACTGTCTCTGACATTTTTCCAACTGTGAGTAATGCCCTTCCCTTGATAGCCTGTTGCCAGGTGTCATTCTTGCTATGGCTCTTCTTTACAGTGTAAACTCAACATTGTCTGCAAGGGCCTGGCTCATGTGCCTTAGTCCATGTTCTTAAGTACCTATTTGACTGGCCATTAAACATACCTATGTTGGATGTTAATTCTCAGTGATTATTTATCTTAACATTTAGGGCACTTGTTACACTTGACAGTCATCACAATGTACATGTGACAAAAATGTAATGTGTGTGGCTTAATGGTGTTGCACATCACATGCGAGCCAGTTTTGGGAGTTTTAAATTGCTTTGTATCATTGCAAACTAAACTATGTTTGGATGTAGTTCAGCTTGCAATGTTGCAAATTGCAACAATGTAGCTGTCAGCTCACCCCCTGACTGTGGGAGGCAGGCAGGCTCTGCAGAAAAAAAGGATGAGGCCCCTCACCACTTCTGCCTTCAGCAAGTACTTGCTGCAGGTGCACTGTCTCTGGTGCCCTCTCCAGCTGCCAGCACACCCAGCTGCCCTCCTACTGCCTCCCTGCACTGCACCAGGGGCAAGCCAGCCTGGTCCCAGGGGATGGGGACAGTGCACAGGGCGCTGGAAGGCCTGGTGGGCTCAGGGAAGAGTTAGATTGGGCCAGGTGCTCTCTCCAAGCTGGGGCAGCACTCAGCTGACTAGCAGCCCACCTGGGGGGTGCTACCACCATGGAGGAAAGGACTGGGGTTCCCCACAGCTCAGGGGCTACTCAGCCTGCAGGCAGCTCACCCCCCAGCTGTGGAAGACGCGGGTAGGCTCCACCAAAAAATTGAAAAATGATTTTTACCGCTTCTGTCTTAAGCAGGTGCCTGTTGAAGGCAGTGGGGGGCCCGATCCTTTTTTTTTGGCAGAGCCTACCCTCGGCTGAGGTCGATCCAAATGTGTTTTGAAGGCATTCAAAGTGGGTGCTTGAACCGCCTCAGGTGGCAGTCTGTTCCAAACCTTGGGGGCCCGGACAGTGAAGAAGTTCTTTCTTATGTCCAGCCTGAATCGGTCACAGTGGAGTTTGTGACCATTCGATCTTGTCATCCCTTGGGGGGCTCTGGTGAACAGTCGTTCCTCCAGATCCTGATGAGCACCCCTGATAAACTTAGAGGTGGCCATCAGATCACCCCTGAGCCTGCGCTTTTCCAGGCTGAAGAGCCCCATGGCTCTCAACCTGTTGTCGTAAGGTCTGTTTTCCTGACCTCTGATCATGCGCGTGGTTCTCAAGCTTCTCCACATCCTTTTTGAATTGTGGAGCCCAAAACTGGATGCAGTACTCCAGCTGCGGCCTTACCAAGGCCAAGTACAAGGGGAGAATG
>NW_017729004.1:9230849-9232864 GCF_001723915.1 Gavialis gangeticus
GGATTAGCTTGAGAAGCATCTATGGATGCAAGCCAGAGTTTTGGTCGCTTTACTAGCCTCAGCATCACATTGAAGGCTCGTGTTCATCTTGTGGTCAATCATGACCACTGAGTCCTTTTCGTCCATAGTGCTAGCCAGTGTAGCACTGCCGAGCCTATAAACAAGATGCAGGTTTTTCCTCCCAAGGTGGAGAACCTTGCATCTTCCAGTGTTGAACACCATCTGGTTCTTGTCCACCCATTCCATGAGTCTGTCCAGATCTGCCTGGATCACCGTCCTGTCCTCAGGTGTGGATGCTTTACCCCAGAGTTTGGTGTTGTCGGTGAACTTGGCCAGTCCGCTTCTGACACCAATGTCCACATCATTGATGAAGGTGTTAAACAGTATAGGCCCTAGGACAGAGCCTTGTGGGACCCCACTGGTCACAGCACACCAAAACGATTGGCTCCCATCAACCACCACCCTCTGGGTCCTACTGCGGAGCCAGTCCCCCAGCCAGTGGATCGTGGGGACGTCAAGGCCGCAGTTAGCCAGTTTAGCCAAGAGGTGATCGTGGGATACCAGATCAAAGGCTTTTTTAAAGTCAAGGTATATGACGTCAATCTCTTCCCCCTTGTCCAGGTAATAAGTCACCTGGTCATAAAAGGAAATGAGATTGACCAAACAAGACCTACCTGCAACAAACCCATGCTAGGTATTCCTCAGGATATTGCCTTCAGCTAGTCTGTTAAGGATGGCCTTCTTGATAATCTTTTCCAAGACCTTCCCCAGGATAGAGGTCAGGCTGATGGGCCTGTAGTTTGCCAGATCTACTTTCTTCCCTTTCTTGAAGATAGGCACGACATTGGCCCTCTTCCAATCATCCGGCATTTCACCAGAGTGCCAAGAGCTCTCAAAGATCCATGCCAGGGGCTAAGCTATGATGCTCACCAGCTCCCTGAGTACCCTTGGGTGTAACCCATCAGGGCCGGCTGACTTGAAGGTATCCAGCCTGTCGAGGTGTTCCTTCACAAGGTCAGCTTCGATGGAGGATAAAGAATCTCCCTCGCCCGGGCCTCCCTGACCCATAGTGGGCGGGGCCGTCCCATGGGGCTGATGAAAAACTGACACAAAGTACTCATTTAGCAAGTTCACTTTTTCCTCGGAGTCAGTTACCCCATCTGGTTTAGCAGGAGTCGAATGTTGCCCTTGCTTTTCCTCCGGCTCCCCACATATCTAAAAAAGGATTTTTTATTTTCCTTGATATTTGTAGCTAGCTGGAGTTCCATCGCAGCCTTGGCTTTCCTGGTTTGCTCTCTGCAAGTCCGGACTAAAGCAGAGTATTCCTCCTTGGTGGCGGTTCCAGTCCTCCATCCTTTATAGGTCTTCCTTTTAAGATGCAGGAGGTCCGCCAGTTCCCTGGAGAGCCAAGGGGGCTGCTGTGCCCTTTTGCTGCCTTTCCTCTGAGACAGGATGGACTTCGCTTGCACATCCAGGATTGCTCCCTTGAGGAGCAACCACTCATCCTGAACTCCCCTCTCCATCAGGCTGTGGCCGTTTAGGGCCTCTCTGACAAGCCTCCTTATCTTGTCAAAGTCAGCTTTCCTGAAGTCAAGGGCTTCTGTACAACTGACTGACTTGCCAGCTTTACGGCAGATGGTGAAGGTGATCAAGTCATGGTCACTGTCACCGAGCTTCCCTTCGATTGTTAGGTTGCCAGTTAGGTCATCCCCAGTTGCCAGTAGAAGGTCAAGCAGCACTTTACCTCTTGGCCCATAGACTTCCTGCATCAGATAGAGGTCATCCACAGATGAGAGAGAGCTTTGCGACCGCTTGGATTTGGCCAAGCGCTCCTCCCACGAGATGTCTGGGTAGTTAAAGTCGCCCATGACAACCATACACCGGGATTGTGCGGCCACAGCCAATTCCCTGGGGAACTCCTGGTTGAGGTCCTGACTCTGGGTAGGGAGTCTGTAGTAGACCCCCACCATAGTATCCCCTGTGCCGTGTTCCCCACGGATTTTAACCCAGAGGGA
>NW_017729004.1:9237864-9290105 GCF_001723915.1 Gavialis gangeticus
TTTCCTTGACACAGAGAGCTACGCCCCTGCCCCTTTTGTCTACTCAATCCCTCCTGTACAGGGTACAGCCATCTATACCCATGGTCCAGTCATGGATGGAGTCCCACCAGGTCTCCGTTATCTCAATGACATCATAGTTATTTGCATTTAGGAGGAGAACAAGTTCCTCCTGTTTATTTCCCAGGCTCCTGGCATTTCTGTATAGACACACAAGTGTCCCCTTAGGGGCTATTGCCTTGCCTACATTTTGTTCCAGGGCTGGGGCCGGGGTTGGATCCCTTAAGTGCCTTGGCCTGCTGGCTTTGCAAGGGCCACTCGGTGGGCCAGCAGTGGCAGTGGTCCCCCCATCCCCCGGTGGGCTTAGTTTAAAGCCCGGTGGAGCAGGTCAGCCAGTCTAGCTGAGAAGAGCCTCCTCCCCGGGGAAGAGAGGTGGAGGCCATCTCTTCCCAGCAACTCGCTGCCTCTCTCTCCAAAGAGCAGGCTGTTGTCATGGAAGCCAAAGACTTCCCGATGACAGCAGCGCCACAGTCTTTGGTTGACTACGTGGATCCTCCTCTGCCTCCTCAGCCCATACATAGCCTGAGACTGGGAGGACTGAAGAAAACACCACCTGTGCCCCCAGACCCTTTAGCCTCACACCCAAATCCCTGAAGTGCCTCATGACCCAGCTGGGAGCACTCCAAGCCATGTCATTGGTGCCCACGTGGATGAGGAGCATGGGATAGTGGTCTGTGGGTTGGAGGAGTTTAGGGATCTTCTCCGCAATGTCACGGATGTGGGCCCCTGGGAAGCAGCAAACTTCCTGGGCTATGGGATTGGGGCAGCAGATTGCCCCCTCAGTCCCCCTCAGGATGGAGTCTCCCACAACAAACACTTTGCGTTTGGTCTTGGGGAGAGCAAGGATGGTAGCTACAGTAGTGCCTGTGTTGCCTGTGGGAACTGGCAACTCAGCAGGCTCTGCTGGGGCTGCAAGAGGCTCATACCTGTTGCAAAGCTCCAGCGGGGCAGGGGCCTTGGTGCGGTGGGCCCTGGGGCCCTTGACCACTTTGATCCAACCCTGTGGCTGGACAGAAGGGGAGGTCCCCCAGGGGAGGTCCCCCAGAAGGGAGATTCCCTCGGGTCCTCCTTTGTCCTGGAGGAAGACCGTGTTCTACCCTCCGCCTCCGGGGGAGAAGGGCCTGACAGTAGGAGTTGATCTCGTGCTCACAGTCCCTGATGGCACGCAGTCTCTGGACTGTGGCCTGGAGCTCCTCCAGGTGGCACACCAGAGACCCCACAAGGGGAGGTGGTCATGCTCCCAGGCCCCAGAGCCTGAAAAAGGGACAGGCAACCCCCACAGCTGAGAGCCAGGGGTTCCGTCTGCATGAAGCCCAGAACTGTGGGCTCTGTCTGGGTGGCCATCTCTGAGGTGCCGGGGGGGTGGCCGCAGACCCCAGGGGGCCCTCAGGGTGCGGCACGTGGCCATCCATGTCATGCCGCTGGTGGGCTGGCTATGGCTGGGACTGCTCACTCTGGGGGGCTCACAGGCAGGGCCTCAGGCCCTCCCGCTCACCCTCCTGCGCAAACTCCCATGTTAACTCGTGCGCCGGGCTCAGGAGCTCGCCTGTTTGTGTGGCCTGTTCATGAGACTCCGGTCGCACAGCTCCCTGGGGGGCTGGGCAAAGTAGGAGCGGGGGGGAGCATGGCCCTCCTCGGCCCACTTAGCCCACTCCCAGCTGGCTAGGTCCCTCCCTCCACAGGTCCCTGCTTACCTGCCAGCAGGCCAGGGCTTGTCAGGGGTCCTGGGGTCGCTGCTGGGGTCCTTGGGCTCATGGGCATGCATCTTGTTATATGCAAACCTGGCCCTAGTATATAAGATATATATTTATATCTAATACCAGCATTCACACAAGCACAAAAACAAGGCTAAAAACAGCTTAAACCTACCTATCTGGAGAGACCATGCACCTAATCTATAAAACAAACTGAAGAAAACGCATGACGTTTCATGAACATCTCAAAATATTGTGGGTTTGCAACAGGTTCACTGTTCAGATCTGTTAATGTATATAGTTGAGCATCCTGCCTTAGTACCTAATATGCATTGTTTTAAAAAATCATAGAAGGGAGAATTTCTTGCCCCCCGCCCAAGTTTTTTGCACTACTCTTGAAAAAAGAAAAGAAAAAGAAACCAAAGTAAATGTTTTCACTATCTAAATCCTTCCTTGAGCTTTAGTAAGTTTTCATTACTGTTATCTACGATACTGTGCTGAAGCCAACTCCACTGGTTAATTATATTAACAACTAGCAATAAAGCTAAATATTGCTTCCTGTAGCCTACCTGGTTATGAGACTTCCTAATATCTAAATGATATTGCAAATGTGGTTTGAACAGGCAGAGAAGGTCTCAGTTGGGGTATTAACTAATGAATATGGCTTAAACAAGCAATTAAGCAACAAACAAGGAATGCATACGGATATTTCATTTGACAGTGTGTCATCTCACTGCCTGAAACAGAGCAGTGAAAAATTAAATATGAGGATATTTTCCACAGAATGAAATAGTATTTTTACTTCAACTCTGTCATAAAGGAGTTTAACTATTTTTTTCGTAATTTTTTTTTAATTGTCATGCTGGGTTTAACACCACAAACTCCTGTGTTTTTCATCTTTTATTATCTTTCTGCAGTCAGAGATTTCCCCCACAAAAAGGCAAATTCTTGCTCTGTGTAAATATGAATAAATTTGATTCCCTTTCCCATCATGACCCACTTCTCTCAGGCCGTACGTGAATGTATTTTATTTTCAAATTGTACCTTATTCAAATGTCACTCCCCATGAATTGAATTCACGGTACAAACGATTATAACCTTTGAATTCTATACGAACTCTTATTTGAAGGCTATCTTGGACTATGAAGCAAGAATGAATTTCACCCAAGCTTACCACTGCTTTCTTTAGGTTTTTTTCCACCCCCCCACCATTAACATCATTTGTGTGTTGTAATATTTTCTGTCAAAATAGAAGCTGATATATGGTGGTTGCCACTATGTTGGCACATGGCAAAGGGGTAGGGGAAAAACAATCTTTAGAACATATTTCAGGGTGAACAGCATATGTGCATGACTAAGAATTGCCTCCGTATTCAGTCTTTATTCCTTACACACCTGAACTACATGGTACGAGAAAGCAGATAACCCCGGGACGCACCTGCAAGGGGTTTCTAAATCCTGTACCCTATGAAGGAAATAATGGAAACAAAGGAAGGGGACTGGAGATGTATCGAAGTGTCAGAGAATGAAGGGCAAGATATGACAGAGCGGCACTCTGGAGTGGTATTAGTGGAATTAAGACTTGGATAAGCATTGAGACTTTGTCTCTTTATCCAGTAAAAATGATGATGCTAGCCAATCTGTGGCTCCTAGAAAGAAAACATCTGTGCTCCTAATCTTAAATGTTTGTTAAGCCAGGTGCGAAGTGATGAGAAGCTAGCAAACATTCCTTTCTCTGCTTCCCATCTTTCCATCTGTAATTATTTTGCCATTTAACCTTTCCCTGACTGCTAACGTTTCTCCATTCACTCCCTTCTTAAGCATCTGATTTATCTAAACACAAGTCAGCTTGGCCAGTTTGGTTGGGTTTGGGTTTTTTTTGCTTGTATTTTTGTTTTTTTTCCCTGGCCAGCTAAAGTGATTGTAGTCTTTTTGGATGCCTGACAACATTAATGATGTATTTAATTTAGAAGAGTTTATTTTCCAATTTGTACAATCTGGATTTTGCATCGTGCTTCTTAAATAATTAATGGCAGATAAGCGATAGCAAGAAGTTTAATTAAAAATGTACTTTAGATGGATATTAAGTACATGATTCAGTATTTTGGCTAGATGGAATAAGATAAAAGCGGATGCAATGTCACTGAATTCTACCATTTCCTTGATCCAAATTTGGCTTGCTTTCTCTATTCCACGAGAATTTATTTAAAAATAAAGTCTTCTTTAACACTGCTTTTTATATCAAGCATATGAAAATTTACAAGGGTATCCCGATCATAGTCCTTTTCTGCCTGAACAATGAGATTTCCTCCCTGACCCTTACATTTGGTGCAAGGCAGGGTAGATTGGTACCTTATAGACTATTTAATTTAGAAAGATACAGCAGAAACTTTCATGAGACAGAGCTCATTTCATCAGATGCTGGGAAAGGATGCACATGGAGCAGTGTATAAAATGGAGAGGGTGACTTGAAGACAAGCAGGAGAAAGGGATGGGGCAGCGATAGAAGAGGCAAACAAGCAAAGAGCCCTTGGGAACAAAGGTGTCACAAAAGCTAGGGTAATGGGATAAAATCCATAGTCCCTGTTTACCCATACTTACCATACTCCAGTCTGTGGAGGATCTCTTGTTCCACAGTTTCCCATTTAGGTTGGTTTTTAAAGGTTTGCTGCCTAAGAACAGCAACTCTGATGACAGTGATGGTGTATCCAGGGAAGTTAAAGTGTTCTGCCACCGGCCTTCTTGTCTTTCTGGAGCTGATGTCAAATCAGTGTTCATTCATTCTTGCATGTAGGGATGGCCCCATCTGCCCCATGTAGACAGCAGGGGAGTACTGTAAACAGGTGATGGTGTATAGGATGTTGATAGTTGCAGATGAATGAATCTCATATGCTATAATCAATGTTTTTCTGGTCCAGAGATGATGTAGTCTGTATTGCTGTGGGAACCAGCAGGTGTTTGGGCATGTTGCAAGGCCTGGTGCCTCAGTGGGAATGGGAGGTGACCAATGTGCTCCTCCACAGAAGAGCAAGGGTATAGTAATTTGATGAAGCTAGTGGTGTGGTATAATTCTTTATTATATACAGGAGCTTGTATAGAGAAGATTTGAAAATCAAGAGGAAACAAGTCTTACGACTGTCCTTCAGAGTTACACTGTCCACTAGCCTCTACAGGGCCTAAAGGCAAAAAGTGCACCTGGCTCAGATGCGGATCAGATTCTGCCCACCCCTGTGCAAGGGGAAGTTCAGGGCACCTGGAGATATTCAGTGCCATCCTGATCAGAAGCACACTAGTCTCTGGGGACTAGCCAGGAGGTCCAGGGGCAGAGGCAGGGCATGAAAGCAGTGCCAGAGCATGGACAGGATGAGCTGGTTGATGACTATTACCCTTCTGCAGAAGTACAAGCTCTTTAGGATCCCTGTCCATGTTTGCGGCCACTCGGATGTCCTAACTTCGAGTTGGTTCCACTTCTTTGGCAGGAATACCTCCAGATAGCATGGGCTTCCTGCTCTCAACCAGATGCCCTAGTATATGGGTGTGAGCCGTTCTACCACCCATCATCAAAGATCAGGCCAGAGCCCTTGGCCCAGTTCATCTGGGCAGAAGAGGTGGCCAAGTAGGTGCATTGGCAGGCTTCCATTGTGCCAGGCAGCCCGGGTCCCGGATGGAGAGGAGCACTTTGCCAGCATTCACCGACAAGATGACTCTCTTGGCTGACTCCCTGAGTTCCAGCTTTGCCATCCACTTGCAGAGGAGGCAGAGAAAGGGCTTGAAGCCAGTGTCTTAGAGCTGGCCTGACAACAGGCAGCCTTGACACACTCCCTGCCCAAAGGGGATGGGCTCTGTCCTGCATCTACTTGAGCTTGACCAAGCACACTGCAGAGGTGTACAGCACCTGTCAGAACTACATGAAGCTGGAACTGAAGCTGAATACCCCCAGAGTGCCTCAGAGATACCTGTGATCCACCCTGTGAAATACCTTCTGGCTGAGGAACAGGAGAGTGAATGAGCTGAGCTTGTAGAGGGGTTGAGTTCTGCAGCTAGGGTGCCAGTGGTGGGGGTACCCCTGTCTTCAGTGGGGGCGTACAGTGCCCCCCGGGATGATTGAGGGGGCACTCCTAGTGCAGATGCCCCAGCATGTGGGAGCCCTGGCACACCTCAGGTCCCTCACTGTAAATGTATCTTTCTGAGGAACCCCTGGAAGGGTACCGCAAGGACCTCCTTGGCCTCTGCCCTCGCTCCCATAGCCAGCGCGATGGTGACTTGGTGGCTGAAGGAGCACCCATGGTGGAGACTGGGGTCCTGGCACCCCAGTGGGAGAAAGTGAACAGAAAGATGGCTTTTCCCAAGCTCTGGAGGTAGGGCAGGAGGGCTGAGTTGGGCAGGTATGCAGGGTTGGAGCTGAGGATCACCCAGGTCCCCAGCTCCCCCAGGGGCTCCCCACTGTGAGGCCCTTCCTCACCACCACCTCCTGCATGGTGGCCTCTTTACCCAGGAAGAACACCTCCTTGCCAAAGAACTTGGAGGCTGCTACAATCTTGGGGGTCCCCCTGCCCAAGTAAACACCTGTACATAGCTCTCAAAGTGCAGGCCTTTCTTGGGCAGCCAGCACTTCATCTCATGCCTCTGGATGATGATTGGGAACAGGCTCCTGCCAGAGGTGGAAGGGGCAGCAGCAGTGGAGGGCCGAGGCTCGAGGACTGTGGGGTTCCCTGCAGCAGCCTGGGCATAGGTGCAGCTTCCATGATGGAGAGCTGAGCTTGCAGGGCCGGGGTGGGATGAGTGGGTGCAGTGCTCCCTGAAGAGAAGCACGTGGTCCCTACAAGTGTTTTGGCTTTGTGTTTGGTGGCTGGCCCTTTGTTGCTTCCATCCCCATGTGTGGAGGAGGCACGTTTGCCTTTGGAGAAGAGCTGAAGTGGTCAGGAGAGCTTGGGTATGGTATCTCCTCCAGCTGCACTATGGTGGGATGGTGGCAGGTGTGGGGTTGGTGTGGGTTGGAGGAGGAGCCAGGGCTCTTTGAGGGACTGGGCAAGCCTGGGATGGTGTGGGGGCTAGCCCAGGTGGAAGGCAGGTAGGGGCTATCCCTGAAGGGGAGCCAGCAGGAGTTTCCTCCTGCATGCAGGCAAGGCAGCAGTCTCCATAGAGGAGCTCCCTTGCCCAGCAGCAGGCAGGGGAAAGTGCTGGCATCCTTGGTGGTCATAGGAAGTTGGGCAAGAGGGACCTATGGTCTGACCAAGTAAATGAAAACTTATGTTCTTGACTAGGAGCTTGAGAAGGAATGCTGGTAGAAATCCACAAAGGCTCCATGCCAAAAGTAAACCTGGACACACCAATTAGGTAATCATGAGATGTGTAATGGGCGTTCTTGCCTGCTGTCTACTTCAATGTATGCTCTATATTGTTGAGCATGGTGAAGAGCCTAGGTCATAGAAGAGGCTGAAGTGAAGAATCTGTGGTCATATTATGCCAGTAACCTAACTCCCATGCAGATGGCAATAACAGCTCCCAACCCTCAGGCTGGGTGAGTAATCACTGAGTAGTAAGTATAAATCTAGTACAGTGATTCCCAACCCTTGGGTTCTTTGAGATCCTTCCAAGGATGATGTGGGGTTCCACACGACGCTAGCACTGTTAGGTGTGCAAACATGGTTCATAAGATACACCCAGAGATGTTAAGGTGTATGTCGCTAGTAGGTGCTGTAAGGCTTTGGCCCCTTTCTGGTTGGTGCCTTTCTCCCTAGTGACGTCAGGGTGAAACTGCACCCTGGGACTACCTAGATGGTTCCAAGAGCTGCCCCTACTTGCCTGCCACAACTTCATTGCTGATTGATGGGGAGGCAGTTCCCTTTCGGTGGTCCCAGAGAAGTCGTGACCTTGGTTTTTCTTTGTAGGGCTCCAAAACCTCCCCTTTACCCCACTCTTACCACATCCACAGCCTGGGAGGACTCTACTCCCTGTGATCTTCCCCGGGATGATATCTTCTCACCCAAGAGGACCGCCACACTTGAGGTTGGGTCTGTCAGCCGTCAGTCTCTCCCGAATTGGCCCCTTATCTTTGGACCAGCCTTCGGGTACTGAAACGTGCCCCAGCCTGGGGCTAACAATAACTTAGGAGATTCTTAACTAAAGAAAAGATGTTCAGCATCTACCGATGTAGTGCCTGGGACTCTGGCCCCAGGACCCTTCTGCCTCCTTGGGATGGGAGAAGGAATTTCGTCTGTCTCTCTGGGTACTCTTCCCAGGGACCAGCAGACTAGGAGTTGATCACTTCTGATCTCACCACCTAGTGGAACTTGCCCCTTCCCTGCTGGGCTCTGGGCCAGTTGCCACCTGCTCCTCTGTCTTCACCAGGCTGCTGGCAGGCTGTTGCTCACCACCTTCCCCGCTGCAGTACCTGACCTCTCCGGAGCTGCCTGGTCTTCACCCATGATGGTGAAGACGCTCTTCTTCTCCCTGGCGTGACCCTCTGGCCAACTTCGGCTCCCTGAGCCCGGACCTGGGGGTTTTTCAGCTGGCTGACACTGCGGCTTCTTACCCTGTGCCTTGCTCCTCTGCTCCTATCAGGCTCCATCGCCTGCATTTCTCTGCCAGTGTTCCACCTCTCCCTGCCGGCATTCAGCTCCTCTTCTCCTGGCTCCGCCATCCGGCTCTCTCTGACGTCATTCCACCTCTCCCCACTGGCATCCCACTCCTCCTCGCTCTCCGGGCAGCTGGGTCTCTCCCCAGCTGCCTTTTGATGAGCCCGCTCTACCTTCAGGCCCCACACCTGGGGCTCACCAATTGGCAGGCTCAGGCAGCAATGGAACTGCCAAGCCTGCATTGACTTTTCCCCACGGCTGCCATTCGTCCTGGACCGTGTACCGGTGCGCATTGGGTGGGGTCCCAGGACATGTTGGTATGGTGGCTTCTGCCTCCCCTCTCACAGTGTATCATAAGATACACCCAGGACCCTATAGTGTTAAAAACATGCTGACCCATTGTGGTCTTTCTGAGTTCTTTACAAGAGAGGAACTGCTCGATTATGTTTCTGTGCTATGGTCAAAATGTGAGTGATGAACTAAGAGCTAACATTTTTTGATGGGTATCTTGAGTCTAAAAAAGGCTGAGAATCACTGATCGAATGTGTACAAGGCTGGGCTTTTAAGATATCTAGGCTTAGTGGGCACTTACATGTGGGGAGCCTGCTTCAATATGCTGGAAATCCAGCGGATCAGAGCAGACTCAATTAATCAAGTCTGCATGATTAATTGAGTCTGTGGGAGCACATAAATTGACGTGCTGTAGCAGCCTCAAGCATCATGGATATCAGCGGTACAGCACACCTCCGCGCTGAGAAAATGGTGGCGGTGCGCTCTGAGCTAAAACACGCTAGATGTGCTTTAGTTCAAAGGGCACTGCTGTCATTTTCTCAGCATGAGAATGTGCTGCGCTGCCAATACACGTGACATGTGGGTGGTTTTAATTGGCATGGCTCGCTAATTAAAAGTGCTCAGCGCCGTGTTGGAAGCATTTGTAAAAATGCCTAGTGCCTAGCTCCATCACAGACTTCCCATGTAACATTGAAGTAGGCACTCTGTATTCTCTGCTTCAGTTTCCCACTTATTAAGTGGGGTCTAATACTTCCCTTTCTCACTGGGCCTTTGAAGATAAAATGAATCTACAATGTTGAGATGCTCACATTTTATGCTAACAGAGTCCAGATAACTACCCTACGTATCTATCTGAATAGATATAAGCTTGGTTGTGCAGATCTGACATAGTCTCTTTAATGTCAACATGTAAAGACTATTTATAATAACCCCTTGTATGTCTTACATGCTACTTTGTCTTTGTGGAATGTTCCTTTTCCAGGACCTTTTCCTTTGTTTTTGCACTTCTCACCCAGTGATCCCAGGTTTTCTAATTCCAAATGGCAGTGAGAAATAGGAGAAGTAGTGCAGTCTAGTAAGGAGTCAGAAGAAAATTTTTAATTCTTGGTGAGAAAATAGAAGTGTCTAGGATGAGAAATGTAAAAAGTAAAGTTCTTTGAAGGGTAGATGAACTAATATGAAAAGGAGAAATGAACTCATATGAAAAAATGACATATAACTTATAATGGATGGAACTGTACCAAAAATCAGAAACCCAGCAAAATGGAGAGGAGATAAGTACTGATATTGAAGAGCTTAGAAATGTGGTATAAAAAAAGAGAGGCTCTCAAGAATATTCATTATTGGAGGAACACACCAGCATAGAGTAATAGCAAAGATTGCTACATCTTATTATGCTGAGGAATAAAATGAGTGCTGCAAAATCATTGGCAACAGTGAGGGAATCTCAAATACCCATTATCTGCTCTTGTTCTTGGTGCCAGGAAATACTGTATTACCTCAGATACCTCAGATCATAGCTACTGGAAGAAAGGTAGTCTTTTGGGATGCTATTTTCCAAAGGAACCTATAGGAAGTAGGTACCCTAAATCACAGGGGCAACCAACACGGGTTCATCAGTGGCAGGTCCTGTCAGACCAACCTGGTGGCCTTTTACAATCAGATCACCAGATCATTAGATGCAGGGGTAGCAGTGGACATAGTCTTCCTGGACTTCCTGGAAGACTTCCTGGTCTCTCACCCCATTCTCATTAAGAACCTGGGGGGCTGTGGTGTAGACACCCACACAGTCAAATGGGTCGCCAACTGGCTGGAGGGCCACACCCAGAGGGTGGTGGTGGATGGGTCCTTCTCAACCTGGAAGGACGTGGGCAGTGGGGTTCCGCAGAGCTTGGTCCTCGGGCCCGCACTGTTCAACATCTTTATCAGTGATTTGGACGAGGGGGTAAAAAGCACCCTGTTCAAATTTGCTGATGACACTAAGATGTGGGGGGACGTGGGCACACTAGAAGGAAGCAACAGGCTACAATCAGACCTAGACAGGTTGCAAGGGTGGGCGGATGAGAATAGGATGGGATTCAACACATACAAGTGCAAGGTGATGCATCTGGGGAGGAACAACCGGCACCATACGTACAGGTTAGGGAACTCCCCTCTTGTCAGCACGGAGGCGGAAAAGGATCTTGGAGTCATCATTGACTCCAAGATGAACATGGGTCGGCAGTGTGGGGAGGCAGTTAGGAAGGCCAACCGCACCTTGTCATGCATCCACAGATGCATCTCGAGCAGGTCCAAAGAGGTGATCCTCCCCCTCTATGCGGCACTGGTCAGGCCGCAGCTGGAGTACTGCATCCAGTTCTGGGCACCGCACTTCAGGAGGGATGTGGACAGCATCGAGAGGGTCCAGAGGAGGGCCACTTGCATGATCAGGGGACAGCAGGGCAGGCCCTACGAGGAGAGGCTACGGGACCTGAACCTGTTCAGCCTCCACAAGAGAAGGCTGAGGGGGGATCTTGTGGCCTGTTATAAACTGGTCGGGGGGATCAGCAGGCATTGGGGGAGTCACTGTTCCCCCGAGCACCGCCAGGAGTGACCAGGAATAACGGTCACAAGCTGGCAGAGGGTAGGTTTAGGTTAGCTATCAGGAGGCGCTACTTCACGGTCCGGGCAGCTAGGGTCTGGAACCAACTTCCAAGAGAAGTGGTGCAGGCTCCTACCCTGGGGGTTTTTAAGAGGAGGTTAGATGAACACCTTGCTGGGGTCATTTGACCCCAGTACTCTTTCCCGCCATGGCAGGGGGTTGGACTAGATGTTCTACTCAGGTCCCTTCCGACCCTAGAAACTATGAAACTATGAACATTCCTATGAAATTCCCGGAGTACCCAGATTTCATACCAATAAAAAATTGATAGTCATGGCGGTGGTTGGTTTGCTGGTTGTGTTACGGTAGTGTCCAAGGATCATAGTCAAAAAGCAGGATCAAATTCTGATGGTTACTTTAGGAATGGTCTTTGTCCCTAGAAGTTCACAATTTAAGCATACAACAAGAAACAACAGGTCTGGCAACAATGAGACAGGTGAAGCTCTGATCTTCTGTGTGAAAGGGTAGGGAAAGCCATAGGGATGGCACATGGAAAGGAGCTGCAAGATTTAGTCATAAGCTGGATTTCACTGTCTAGAAAGATTTGAATCAAAGGTGATTTAGCCAAACCATCTTAATTTGAAGTTGTTGATATCTCAAGACAATTTGAGAGCGAAAGAGAGAAGATATGGCAATCAATGGGAGCTTGAAAATGATAGTCTAGACTGAGCATACAAAATGCTGATGCACGTTATGTTTTCTCTAGATCAGGGGTTGTCAACCAGGGGTATTTGAGAAGGCCCTAGGGGGTACGCATGGGTGGGCAGGCGGACAGGGATGGGGCACTGCCATTCACCATCCTGCACTGCTGCCACTCCTTGTCCGGCTGCATGCACCCCCTCTACCCCTACCTTGGTGTCCAGCCACATGCCCCCTGTAGCAGGGCACTAAGGTGCCTGCTACTCTTGCGAGCATGAGGAAGGAGCCCAGGTCCGGGTTGCTAGGGCAACCTGAGGGAGCCAGTGATTCATACCTGTTAGTGGTCAGCTGACTTGAAGGAGCAGGGCCTGGCTCCCATTTAAACCCCAGGGCTGAGGCCAGGCACGCAGTTCCCTGCTGGTGGCTGCTGGGGAAGGAACTCTACCGGAACCTAAATACATGAGCAGTTTGGTACGGGTGAGGGATGGAGCACCCTTAGGGGTGGCTCAAGTGATGTTTTAGCCAAGTGGCAGAAGTTTATGTTATAGCCTAGGGACTTGAGTTTTGTGTTTGCTGTTTACAACCGGAGGTTTGGGTGAGGCTATTAGGGTACGGAGGAGGCGTCATTTTTGGGGACCCACTCCAGAGTAGGAACCCTGGCACCAATGAGGGTGCAGCTTTTGGGGCACAGACCCCGCCACCAGTGAGGGTGCAGCTTTTGGGGGCACAGTCCTTGAACCAGTGAGGGCGCAGTTTGGGACAACGTGAACCTGGCACTGGAAGGATGATCTTAAAAAGGCCAGGAATGCCTGGTGCACCTGGGGGGGTTGGGGTGTAAGTGTATATATATATATAGGGTTTTTTGTGTGTTGTTGGGACTGGCAGGTTGCCCCTGGTTTTGAACCTGTGGTCCTCTTGTTTTGGGGCTAGTGCCCGTGCCCCTGGGCCAGGAAGGGCTGTGTTCCAGAAAGCAGCAGAAAAGAGGGCCATGAGCCTCCAGGCACTTGAAGGAAAAGCTACAACCTCAGAGTCGAACCCTGTATGGTGGGTTTGGATGAGGAGGCCTAGCTAGAATAAAAAGGGGTCAAGCCGTTCTAGGAGAGACCCCAACATACCCAATAGAATAGGGAGTCTCCCGCTCACATAATAAGTTTCATCAAGACGTGGCAGGCAAGATTAGAGTGGGACAGAAGGATTCCAAGAGGGCTGCAAGGGTGCCCCACATAAGGTGTGGATGACCAGGAAGATAGCGTCAGGGAGGGAGACCTGTTACACCCCCCAATCAGCATCTGGCCACACCCCGCCCCACACCACCACCACCACACTCTTGGGATCATTGTACCCCCTCTTTGGGATCAATGTACCCCCGGCAGCCGGTGGTACCCTGCTCTGTGTCCGGCCACCAGGGGTACAATGATCCCAAAATGTTGAAAACCCCATGGACTAGATCATTGTATTTCAGTGTATTGCAGCTGCTGTCAGTCAGGACAGGAAAACTATTTGCCAAAAATTTTCTAATCCAAAATAGCATATTGAAATACTGGCCTAGGAAGCATCTTGGATGTGAATTCACTGTTGTGCCAACTTAGTGATTCAAACCAGGGGAATGAGTCCAGTTAGTAAATGCCGTCCTGCATGATTTATTTGCAGTTATACCAGTTAGATATCTTTACGCAATGTGCCATGTTATAAGTGCTTCTGAATGGTGTGTTGCCAACTTTGTCAGTTAGAATCATAGAAAGTTATGGTTGGCAGGGACCTTAAGAGGTCACATCTAGTCCAGCCCCCTGCTCAAAGCAGGACCAGCCCCAACTAGATCATCCCAGCCACGGCTTTGTCTTGAAAACCTCCAAGGATGCAGTTTCCACTATCTCTCTAGGTAACCTGTTACAGTGTTTTACTACCCTCCTAGGGATAACATTTTTCCTAATATCCACCCTAAACTTCCCTTGCTGCAACTAGAGCCCATTGCTCCTTGTTCTGTCATCTGCCCCCACTGAGAAGAGTCTGCTCCATCCTCTTTGCAACCCCCCTGCAGGGAGTTGAAATTTGCTATTAAGTCCCCTCTCAGTCTCCTCTTCTCCAGACTAAATAAGCCCAGTTCCCACAGTCTTTCCTCATAAATTGTGTGCACCAAGTTACTCAAGTGCTGTTCAGCTTATTTTCCATTAAACATTTTGGACCAATACAACTGAAAAATCCCTCTTCCTAAGAACAAATGGTTTATTCCTCCATGTTGTCAGCTTCCAAGACCTCCAAGACTTCCCCATTGACTTACAGAGAAGTTGTGGGGATGGAAAGCACACAGCTTGCCATATTATTTAAAGACAATAAATGCAATCAGTTTGGCTCTTCCCCTTACATGCTCACACAACACTGTCTGCTTCATATTGCAATCATCAAGTTGGGGGAAGAGTAGGGGGGCAGACAGTCTGAGGTATAGAAATATGATCATTGATATCATATCTAAAACTTGAGACCTTGGGTTGCTTCAAACTGCGGCTTCATCCATTTCACTTGTCTTTCACAACCATTTTTTTTTTAAATGTTAGATTTAATGAAGGGTTCAGCAGTAATTACTTTAATAAAAGGTTAGGATCCTTAGAAAAGAATCAAAGTATGTAAGAACTGAATTAATAGCTAACTAGAAGTACTGTTCCACCACAAAGTTTTGTAATTGCAGCCAAGGCCTATGAGTGTAGGCAGGCATGCCATTTTTAATATCGCTGTGGCAGTGTTTCATATGGCGATTGACAGGTGCTTTGTTCTTCATCAGGCCTATTATTAACAAACTGATGGATATCTCAAAGCATACCTGCTCCGTTAATTATCAATGCGTGCATACCTTGGGAGATTATGATATTCATTTGCTTTGTGTAAATTTGCCCTATTCTTCTGAACACTGTATTTGAAATGGTTGAGAACTAATTATTCAGGTGAAATCATTGGGATTATTTGCAGAGTAAAGTATTAAACACTGGGAGCAAAGCTATCACCATAGCCTAGCTCTGGATGTTTTGCAGATGGAAATTGCTTCCGTTTTCTGCTGAATAAATGGGTGCGCTACATTCAATACCAGACGGGATCCAGTTGTGGAGCACATCAGACCTTTCAGGACATGTAGTAATGTCGTTGTTCGTTCTTTGGGGCAGCTATTGAAGCTGTTAACCTATTGTTTTTTTTCCTGTATCCCTTCCCCTTTTTATCTCTGTATCCAAGATGTGACCCAAAATGGGCTAAGATGCATTCTGATCAGGATACAAGGCAGACAGAGCACAAATGCTATGAAAATGCAGTTTATATCAGCTGACCATGCTTCACTATGCTATATTTGAGACAACTGCCTTTTATCCAAACATATTTCTCCTCTTTTGATACATGCCCTTTGTTTGCTGTAGTGGTTGTGTGGGCAAGCAAGCACCTGTAAGTACATACTGCCATGGAAACCAACTCTGCCGACTTAATATTGCAACACTTAAACAATTTGCTTGAAATTCGAAGTGCTGCACGTTCCGTTTGTGCGTTCCATTTAGGATGCACTGTATTATTTAAGCATTGGCAATCTTCTTGAAACTGTACGTACCAAATACAAAGACTGTTTTTGCTCCGAGCAGTTGAGAATTTAAAAAAAATCAACCTTGCCGTGAAGTCTGCAAAAGGGAAATTGTTGGATCCCTTTTTAAAAAGAAAAGAAAAAATCCTTCCCCCCCCCCACTTACATAATGTTGCAGCAACGATGACTTGCCTTGATTTGATAATTGGTTAGTGTCAGTGGCCTGGTGGGTGTTTCTCAGGAAGTCTTTGGAAGGAATGAATTATGACTTCCATGTTGCACATGTATTTAATACGTTGTCAGTGCCACTGTTTTATGTTGCTGGGTTTCTGTTGAAGAATTCTAAAATGCTTTCATTTGAGGAATAAGAGAATTAAAAACAATGAATCATAGAAGATGTAGGAGAGAAGTTACTACATAATTATGCTAGAAGAGTGGAGGGATGAGATCACTAGGACCTCCTTTTGCATTGTCTACCATGTTTGTCATAAGAGCTGAATTCTGCCCTTTCGAAGTGAGCAATTGTTTCTGCATTTTCTGTACCATCTTGAGAACATCATGAGATGATAAATAGGGTTCAGAATTATCCAGTGGGATGCTCCCTTCTGTTAGGAAATTAAGGGCTATCATTCAAAGGTGTCACGACCATCCAAATTCAGTAGTTTAGATTAAATCCAGGATTTATGTCCAAATTTACACAGCTCCATGCACTTTCAGCAAATATGGAGAGAGAGAAACAATTTATCGTCCCCAGGTTAATAGGCAGAAAATACTTTCCTTAACTGTGCAGCTTAGTGTAGAAAAGTCTTGTGCTTTAAGTACTGAAGGTACCAGCTGATAACCAGGCCCTGTAATTAAGGCCACCGGTATACCCAGGGATAGTGCTTGGAGTTTTTGCTTTGCTTTGGGGGGTTTTTTTTGGATGTTCGGTATCAGGTCTGCTATGTCCCACTGAAAGTTAAAATAAAAAATAACGTACTGATACAATACATGCCAGCCAGTAGACCATCACACAAAACTTCAATGCAGAATTTTTAATTAAATAGCATATAAATTCTTGTGGCTATAATCTAAAAAAAGTTAAATGATACAAGCTGTCATTATATGGTAGGTCAGATAGCATTACCTCTAAATTGCTACCACTTGCTGTTGACAAGACCAGACTTGACTCTCTCCAGCAATGGCAGGAACCAAGAGCAAACTTCATAGGGTAAGTAGTAACTGAAGCTGGCAGACCTGATAAACGTAAGGGGTGCATCCCCACAAGCGCACACATGCGGTCTGCAGCACCACAAACCATGTGTGCCGCATGTGCATGTGTTCATTGTGGTGCTAATTAGCAGCACGGCAAGTTTTTTTTTGATACCAGGAGCAGGTTTTGATACCAAATCCAGGTGTCAAAAAAAAAAAAACTGTCAAAAAAAGTGCAGCGCATGTGGCCACAGTGTGCACCACCTGAAACCAAAGCCTGCCCAGCCAAAGCCATGCTCCGGCTGCCAGCTGAGCTCCGTGCCCCCAGATCGCCACCACTGCAGTCCCGGGAAACCCGTGGGACTCCAGGTAAGGCTGTTGGAGCCAGCCCAAGTGCTGGCCCTAGCCTTCTCTATTAAAATGAAACATCACTATATATACATCTATATATTTCTGGTGTTTCATTTAAATCATGGAAAAATGTAGCTTTGGGGTTACTTTTTTTCAGACAAAAATTGGGGATTTTTTTAAATGGGAGAAAATCAGGCTCCCTGGTAATTCCCACGCTCCAGCCAGCTCAATTAATTGAGTCTGCTCTGATGCACTGTAATCATATGTATTAGATGTATAGGCACCCTAGGCTGTTATATAAAACATGGGCAGCACCAGCCTCCTCTCCCTCTCCTCCAAAAGGAGGTGACCACGTGTGCCATGCTTTGTGTTGAACTTGAAGTTTGCAGTGTGTGATAGGCATGCTCTGAGAAGATGCCTTTGACTAGGTCTCTCGGGAAGCTTAGGTACTGCTCCGTCCAAGGGGGGAAGTAGAGCATGCCAGGTCCTAGGCATGCACCAAAGAATATTTGTTTTTGGATGCGACTCTTAGTGTCTCTACAGCACAAGGAACCGGATCAGGAAGAAGTCATGAATTTCTGATGAAGCCTTCCAGATTTTAGTGATAGTTCTGCATGGTTTTTCTAAGAGTAAATTGTAAAGAGAGAGGTAATTGTATTCAAATCTCTCTCTTTGATATCCTGCTCTTTGCATATTCTTTCATAGCATCTGATGAAGCTCTTGTTCATGAAAGCTTATGCATCTCCGGATTCTATTAGTCTATAAGGTGCGTCTCTACCTGCCTTTTACATAAACTGTGAAAGTAGATTTAAAAACCAAAAAAAAAAATCATATGTAATTTGGCAGAACTAAGCTATCCACAACAAATATTAAAATATTTACACCCCAGAAGAAAAGAGATGAATGGTTGGCTGTTCTGTGATTCATCAAAGTGAATTGACTTCAGTTGACCAAAAGCAAGAGACTCAAATAGGTGTGAATGGCCATGAGCAGGATGCACTGATCATATATTGCTGTCCGCAGAGCAACAAAATAAATACAAATGCCAGGAGAGGAGATGCTGCCGTACAAAGCATGGCAAGGTAAAAATATTACAAAGCTACATCCAGTTCAAGTACACGTGCTTCTTTGTAGTGTCTTCCACTGCAATCTCACTTATCAACAGCAGTCTGTGCTCGTGGCACATTTTTGCACCAGCAGCTGTTGTAGTAAGAGCTCATCCTTGTTCCACTCTCTTAAACAGAGATAACAGATGCAACATGTTCTAAACAAAAGAATGATTTATGGGATGCTGCACAGTTGCAGCCGTTTTCTTTGGCTAATTAAAGGGAAATTTAACATGCATGTGAAAACCTGCCCAGTAAAACCTGCTTTACATTTTACTCACCTATTCAAAACATTGGGAGCGCATACATTTTTAGTGGGGAGGTGTTTACATATATTTTAAATTTGATTCATGGTGGTTGTGATACAGGGCTATTGTTTTTCATCTCTGATTGGATGAGAGCATCCGTGGATACTGTCGTTGTGCGTGCAGATGTAACATTCAGGTTCTGCAAATCGTCACCACTAAGACCCTGAAACTCATTCCTTGTCATCTTTTTTCCCCTTGAATAAGCATGTTTGAGTATTTGCTGAGAACAAATATAAATGAATTTCACTAGGCCACATTTTTTGCAAAATCCAAGATGGTAATATTCAATCCTGTTGTGTATCTCATGCTAGAGCTTCTTAGACTGGGGGAAAAAAATTGTTTGGTTACCCTGTCCAGAGTTTAAACAAATTGGGGCTTAGTTGGGGGTTTGGAAATCCTGTACATGTCAGTTAATAGTCAAAAGGTTAAAAAACTAAACATTTCTATTTGGGCTATGAAACTATGCAAAGATTTTCAATACAAGCATCCTAAACAAAATCTCCCCTGTCATATATTTGCTGCTGAACTTTATGCAAACCATATTTACCACAGATTTGTCGCCAACTTGATAAAAGCACCTACAAGGTACATTGACTTAGTAGTGGGATTTCGCATGGGACCCACAGGTTTAGGGTCTAAAGACCAAATTCATGAATAGTGATAGTCTTAAGAAGTGAGGAATGACCACACCAGGTCCATTGCGTGTTCACCTAGTACAGCTTTCTGATGGCAGACAGGACCAGATGCTTCTACATAGTCTATTTTGGGCAATGATGAAATAACCTGCTTACTACTACTAAACACATTTTCCATGGTTTCTCCATTTGGAAGGGGTTTCCTTTGGGCTAGATATTGTTGTACTAAAAAAAGCCCTTCCTTGTCCTAGTACACCCTACAAACAGAGCATACCACAGCAAAAATATGGGGTGAGAAATTGGCCTAACTTGACTAGTTACATGCGTTGCAAGTATTTTTATTTGGAGTTGGAAGAAGGGAATAGGAAAAGGCAAGTGATGATCTGTCACTAGGTCTTTTCTCCTTCTTTCCTAGTCACAGCTATCATACTGGGCTTCTAGGCCAGGGGTTGGCAGTGTTTTAGAGGGAGAGGAGGGGTGCTTTCATGGAGCTTAGCTCCAAGTGTAGGGCGTTTTCAACCCAGCCCAAGCCAAAAGGCCACAAGTCTCCTGGCTCTAAGAACTGGACAAAGTGAGCAGTAGATTACCTACCCCTGTTGTAGGCTTTATGGCACACGCAAGTTGATTGCCAACCTCTCATGGGTATTTCCAGTTGAGCTTGTTCTCTGAAGCGAGAGCGTTTGCATTCTTTATATTTGGTCATCTCACTGTGGATGTTTTCTGTACCCTATGCATGTCTAATCCTTTTTTGAAGCCATGCTAATCTCTTCTGATGTTTATGCACAGGCAATTGGGCATTTGCTCCATGGCAGAAGGCTGAAGCCATAAGGTTAGGGTTGCTGCGAGTATCTCCTTGCACGCCTCTTCTTTTGATTGCCCTGCCGTTCTCTTCTGTTTGTAGAGCTCTCTGGTTCCTATAACAATGCTGTTCTTCTGCTGGGCAAGTCTGTTCTCATTATTACCATATGAACTGAGAATAGCATATAATTGTTAAAACCTTCTCCCCACCACTGCTCACCCAGATATGATTTTTATGGGCTATTTTTATCTAAAACCTTGATAGAAGTGCTGTTCAGTTTGTAAGAAGGATTTGAAATGAAAAAAAAACAGCATTCAAATAAACCAAGAACCTTTCATTCAGCTGGAAGAGGACTTAACACAACCCAGAGTTTTGGGCGGTGGTCAAAACTTTTGTTTAGCTTCTTGAAAAAAGCAGATTAGACATAGATTCATATTACAGCTGACCTAGAATCCAATCTATTGATTGATTTTTGGAGCACTTGCATTTTAGGAATCTATCAAATTTACATGGATCCTGAAATAAGTGTTGTTCACAGGGTCTTCGCTACAAAAAGTAGAACCTAAACCTTGATCACTTCCCAAGTCCTCAGGTGTTTGAAATCAGGTGTCTGAATGCTGTCAGAAGCCTATCCTAGGTTAAGATAAGCATCCACTTCACACTAAACCCTTTCCATCTGGCAGTGGGGTTGGCTGTAAATTGTTGGGCTCTTCAATTCTGGATACATTTTGATGAGGGAAGAAGAGGCGAAACACCATTGAGTTTTTTTATCCCATTTTTCTATCATTACTCAGTCTTAATAATTTCAATAGCCTGGGTGTTTTCTCATAGAAACACTTTCTGACCACTTTCTAAAGCTTATGATAAACTTACATATGGTCTTCTTTTAACTACTTTGAAATATGCTCTCTCTAGGATCAGTATTCAAATGACCCTGGGGCCAGTTTTGTTTAATATCTTCTTCATCAACGACATGGAAAGTGGGATAAAGTGCTGCACCCTCAGCAAGTTTGCAGATGACACCAAGCTGGGGGGGGAGTAGTAGATAGGCAGGAGGGTAGAGCTAGGATTCAGAGAGACCTCAACAAATTGGAGGGCCGGGCCAAAATAAATCCCATGAAGTTCAACAAGGACAAATGCAAAGTCCTGCACTTAAGACGGACTATCCCATGCACCAGTACAGGCTGGGGGCTGATGGGGTGGGCAGCAGCAATCCAGAAAAGGACCTGGGGCTTACGGTGGGCAATATGCTGAATATGAGCCAGCAGTGTGCCCTTGTTGCCAAGAAGGCCAATTGCATACTGGGCTGCATTGGTAGGAGTGTTGCCAGCAGTTCGAGGGCAATGATCCTTCCCCTCTCTTCAGCACTGGTGAAGCCACATCTGAAATAACTGTGTCCAGTTTTGGGCCCCCACTACAGAAAGGATGTGGACAAATTGGAGAAAGTCGAGCACAGGGAAATGAAAATGGTTAGATGACTGGGGCACATGACTTGCGAGGAGAGACTGAGGGAACTGGGCTTATTTAGTCTGGAGGAGAGAAGACTGAGAGGGGATTTACTAGCAGCCTTTAACTACCTGCAGAGTGATTCAAAAGAGGATGGAGCTGAACTGTTCTCAGTGGGGGCAGATGACAGAACAAGGAGGAATGGGCTCAAGTTGCAACAGGGGAAGTTTAGGTTAGAGATTTGGAAGAATTTTTAATACAGCCCTGGAACAGGTTACCCAGAGAGGTGGTGGAGTCTCCATCCTTGGAGGTTTTTAGCCTTGTCTGGGATGATGTAGTTGGGGAAGGTCCTACTTTGGGTAGGGGGTTGGACTAGATGACCTCCAGAGGTCCTTTCCAATCCCAATTTTCTATGATTCTGTGCAATCTTTTAGACAGAGTTGGGGCACTCCTGGGAGACAAGAAATTCGGATTTGAACACCTTTGGGTTGAAGAGGAAATTGAACCCAGGTTTACCTCTAGTTATTATGTAAAAGGTGGCTGCTGGCAGCAGCAGCTGTGATTGTGTTTTGTAAGAAAGCCATGGGGCCCTCCAAGATCTCTCAAAGAATAAATGTAAGGATCTGCTTTCAGGAGACGGAGGCACAGAAGGTCCCACAGCCTTGGATCAGGAGCCTAACCACTCCTGAATAATGAGGTTTCTGATTTGTTTGTCAGCATTATCTATTGACTAGGTCTAAAGAACTCCTTGCTCTCACCATATAAATCACTTTCCAAGACACAAGACTTTTTGTGCATTGGAAGAGCCTTGGGATCTGAATTCAAGCCTGATTCCTGGATTCTACTCCCCGGGCCAGGCACTTCAAGGATAGCCCTTGAAGGCCCTGACTTATAGACACCTAAGTTCTGTATTGTATCTACCTTTTGGCCAATGGATTTGGGAAACCCATAAGGGAGTTTGGAGTGCTCAGCCCTTCTTGTAACAAGGCTTTATGTATGTATATCTGATCACAGTATCTTTCTGTCTCTGCTGTGCATGTCTTCGATTTTACAAGTTCAGCTGTAGCATCAAAGGTTTCTGCTTATGCTTATGCCTATGCAGTGTTTGAACTGGATCAAGAGAAAATGCTGCAATGGACAACTCATTCCATGAATGTCATCCTTTTTCTGCCTGTGAATTGGCTGTGAAGCCTTCGCCATTTAATTGGGATGGACGTTAGTGGCTTTGTGGGTCAGTCCCAGTGTTCTCCAACATGCACCCCTTAGGTGCTTCTCTTGTTTGTAATCAGTATTTTCAGTGTTTTGGGTCCAAGCCATTTTGATTTGTCACAGATGACATGGTCTGTTGTGTTCACTGATCAGGTCAGCTCTTAGCATCACCATTCCACAGCAAATGCTTACAATTACAAATATGATATGTTCTTCCCTTGCTGTTGAGGGGCTCAAACAGAATTCAAATAGGTGTTTGAATAGAATTGATGGGGCTGGGTCCAGGCCAAGCACTCAAAAGGCTAGTGACCACCCACACCAGCAGCCAAGGTAAGTTTGGTTTAAGACACCCAATGTTTGCCACACTTGGCAAGCATGTGGAGTCCACATACATACAAGGGCTTTAATACTCCTCTGTTTAACAGGGACTTTCCCATTGTCTTCCATGGGGCTCTTGACTAATTTAACCAAAATCATTGCTCATTGCAAGTTATTTGGCACAAACCAGTTGACTTCCATCCTTGGAAATTTTCAAGAGTAGATTAGACATGCATTTGGCTGGGACAGTTCATTTGGGGCAATCCTGCCTTGAGCCAGGGGGCTGGACTGAAGCCAAGGTGCTGGTCCTTGTGATGTCCCTTCCAGCTCTACTTTCCTATGATCCTATAACTTCAGTGGTGCTGTTCTAGGAATGAACACGATCCACTGTTTTTAGATACCACAGGATACAGACTCCTTTATCAGGTCCACAGGTCAGCCATTGACTTACAGTGCTCTTATTCTCTGAAAAAGAGATTGTGTTAAGCAAGGCAAAGGCGTAACAAGGCATCATTGCACCATGAGTAGTGGTTGGCGGTGGGTCAGTTTTACTGACCATTCTTGCCGGCACCTAGATCTGGCCCCCACCCCTACTTATGTTACTGGAAGAAGTCATCATGGGAAATCTGTTGTCATCATTGATGTAACTTCCTGTTTACTTCCTGTTTTTTCATCCCATCCACTTAACCTTGAGATCTAACCCTGGTGTTTTGTCTTCCTTGCAGGAGGCATGGCCTTCTTCTTGGGACCTCTCCAGTAGGGCTCTGCAAACCAGCTGTGTTTCGATTCGGTTTCGGATTCGGCCATTTCAGAGGACAGTGATTCGTTTTGGTGTTTCGGACAACTGTCCTGTTTCATTTTGGCCAAATCTGTTTTAGAGATTCGGCTCCACCAAATCTCTTCTGAACCTGTTTCGAATGAGAGGCAAGGGAAGCTTCGCACAGCCCTACCCAGCCAGGCGGGGATTAGGGCTGGGGGCTGCAGGGCCCCAGCAGGGAGCAGGATGGGGCCGTGAGTGTCTCATCCAGGGGAGGGGGAGGGCCACTGCCCTCCATGCAGGCAGGGAGGACCCCCACATGGATCTCTGATCCCTGTCATGCCGGGTTGCAAGGCAGGGAAGCAGCACAGAGTGGTGAGCAAGCCTGCTGGCTCCTGCCGTGCACCTTGGCTCTGCAGAGATCCATGCTGGGGTCTCCTCCCCGCTGCTGCCTGCCCTACGCAGTCTTGCATTGCTGTGGCAGTGCAGAGCAGGCAGTGGTAGCAGAGACCCCCGGTGTGGATCTCTATTCCCTGCAGAGCCAAGCCATGTGGCAGGGCAGCAGCATACAGCTCTTCCCCTGCAAACCCGGCTCTGAAACTCTGAAATGTTTCGGATGCCTGGTTTTGCTTGAGAGGTATTTCTGAGCCTTCCATTTTGATTCTGATTCAGTGTTTTGGGCCCCCAAACAGCCCCAAGCACCTCCAAAATGAAGTGGCTGTTGAAATTTTGCACAGCCCTACTCTCCAGCATATTTTAATGGCCCTCGTAGCAGCAGGATACTGCCCACAGTTGTTCCTCTGCTTTAACTGTGTCGGGCTAGAGTACCACATCTTGTGATTGTTTCAAGGTTGATTGTATGGGTTTACCAATAGGCTAGACAGTGGATTTGTGTAGGATGGTTTGGATAGGGATGGTCCTTCCTCTGGCACAAGGTTGAACTAGATGACCTCTGGAGCGCCCTTCCTGCCCTACTTTCCTGTGCTTCTATGGAAGTCAGGCTCTGCTCTCTCTGTTTTTTTGCACCCATCACTTGGGTGGGCCAAATCACATTAGTGGTGTGGTTAAAGCACCGAGTCTTCAACTGGAACTTAGTTAATAGCAATTACACTGATTGTAAACCATAGTAGAAACTAGGTCATTCGATTGTAGCAGATATAGCCTTGCGGGGCTATTAGGAGTAGAGCGTTATGTGAGTAAAGGAAGCAGGCATCCTGTGACTGCAATGTATGGGGAGAAGGAGTGACGTAGGCAAGTGCCTTTCTTAAATATAGTTGGGTTTTGTCTGTCACTTCACTTCACATGCAGCTGTAGTGCCATGTTCCCGACACTTCTTTAGATGCAACACAATGTGTTAAAGACACCAAGCAGCTTGAACTTGATTTATTTTTTCCTATAGTGCTGTTTTACCAGACTTTTTCTGTAAAATGTTTTAATGGTACTTCGCTTTGTCTTCAGGAGAACTCATTAATGGACTCTAGCTCAATTCTCACAGTGTCCTGACTCTGCAGCTAGAGGATCCCCCTGTGTTGGCTTGACCTGACGTGACACCAGACTCCCTTGGTAGCTCTGGAAATAAGACAGATTTATGTGGTGCTGCCTCAGGAGCCTTTAATGAAGACAGGCTCACCCAGGTAACATGAACTGTGCAATCAGGAAACCAGACTAGTTGTTGCTCCACTACAAGTAAACCAAATGCCCTTAAGGCAATATGAGACGTTGGACAATGTCTGGGAAACAACGAGTCTTTGTGGATTTATATCAGCAGAAGATCGGGTGCATAGTGTTTGTCTTAAAAGCAGTGAAAGCTTCATTCTTTCACCGATAGGGACTCTTGTAGTTGTATCTGCTGTCCCCATGTTACTAACCTAGCTGCAATCACAATGTCTGGTTCAATAATACAGGCTCCATTAACCCTTGGTGGTTAGGAGAAGACTATAAGTGCAGAATGAGCAATTTCACCATCTTGTCTTAGATGTTTCATATCGTTCCTGGAACAAAAAAGCTGATTTTTTTTTTGTATTTGAAACAGAGAACAGGAGAATCATGGAATTTGTAGTGACAAGGATCTCAAGGGTGGGGAATTTGCCTCAGCTCTTGGTACACCAAATGCTTTACTATGGGTCACTGTTGTCAGGGAAGTAGCAATGAAAGCAGGTTATAAAAAGGAATTACTCCTTCTCCCAGTGCCGGTTCCATATGGCCGGGCCCTCTTCTGCTCATTGCTACATAATGATGCACCGAGTGATTCCTAAATGCAGCTTTGAGAGATCTGGAAATCAAGTGAACTTTGGTTCTGCTTAGTGCCTGACACCAGAACCGCGGTGCCCATGGAGCCATGGCATCCAGCTGGTCAGGCTCCTCATAGTTCCCCACATTTGCTGATGGGAGAGTAGTGGAAGTGTTAATCAGTTAATTGCTGCTCTTCTGTGGCCAAGTTTCTGGGCTCAGGGGGAGCCCTGTGCGCCAGATGATGTGGCCCAGAGCACTAGATTGTGCTGCATGTGGGGTCAGGTTGGCATGTGCCCGGATCACACCTGCAGGCCAACCTTGTGCACAGGAACCGGCCAGCAGGGATAGACGGTTGAGTGCCACTGCATAAGAGGACCAACACAGTTGGGGCATGTGGTATATAGGTTTTCAGTCTTTTTTTAATAATGAGAACTGGAACAGAACTTAACAATTTTGATTCTCTCTCCAGGTTCATTATCCCTAGTCTTGGGAATCCTCTGGCAACTATAGCTCTCTTGCAGAGGGTTGATAGATTCAGCTTTAGGTTGCCAGGAATGACGCTCTTTCCATGCTGCTGCCTCTCATCAGTTCATTACAACCACTTCAACTGTAGTCTGCAAAAGCATGCTTCTAGCACTGCCATCTGGCAAGGCAAGGAGACTGAAGCTACACATGGGGAAGCCCACAAGCAGGGCTTTTCTATTGATGGGCTGGGAGAAGATCGAGGATCCTGATTGGATCAGGCCTGGCAAATTCTAAATCAGCCTTAAATATCCTGTTTGCATGAGCAATACTCCTGTATTTCCAGCCCTTTGTATTGCTAACCACAAGGAGTATCACTGCACATTAGTAACATGCACAAACTCAAGCATTTGTGCAACATCTAAGCTCTGAGAAATCACGGCTGCAAATGTTAATGTTTACTTAGCCATATACTGCCCTTTACTTCTGGATATCTTCTAGCAAAGATTGCACAATAGAAAAATCCCCCTGCAATCTACCATTCTCTGACAGGAAGATCGCAAAGGGAAAATATCCAAAGTTTTTAGAAGTTATAGCAGATGCCTAATATTCCAGGAGCCTGGTTTTCAGAGGATGGGTGATCAACGTTTTTTGAAAACGTGGTCCTGATGTCTCAAATTGGAAATCTGAAAATGGAGGTATTCAACCTGCAGTGTATTAGATCATAAAATCCTAGAAAATGAGATTAGAAGGGACCTCATCAGGTCATCTAGCTCCAACCCCCTGCTCAAAGCAGGACCTGCCCCAACTAGATGCATCTCTTCTGTGCTAAATATCCACAGAGTCCCTTCATATTCCCTAAATCTCACTACTAAAAAAACCCCAAATGGGTGCATCTTGTATTGAGCCCTAAGACTTTCTTAATAGGGTGTCCTTAAAAGTCTCTAAGTTTAAACATATCATATGAAAATAGACTAGCTGGCAAATTAAATAAAGGAATTCCTTCAAATTAAACCTACTAGGTAAAGTGTGCAATGTATCAATATGTCGTTAATGAACTCTCATCTTTTTAAAAATGACTTTTTCATATCACCATTTAATTAAAGCTCATTTGGGGACCCATGTCTCCATGGAAACTCTTAAAATTAGCTTACAATAGTCATAACTCCATGGTAAATCACTGTAGCATATTAATATATTGCTAATTGCAGATTGTAAGGGTTTTTTTAAATTTTTTCGCATTTAATACAGCATTTATTAAATCTGCATTACAAGCCAATCTTCATTCTGCCAAGGCACCTTGGAAATCAATTTGAATACAAATGTTGCTGTTTACAGGCCAATCAGTATTGCAAATGATGCTGCCCCATATGTTTGACTGGAAGGTGATTTTATACCCTATTTAAGCATAGCTAGTGTGGCAGAAAGGCTGGAAGGAGCTGCTTATGCATTAAAAATGTTTGTGTCGAGGGAAAAAGTGCTCCACAGTGTCTGAAACATGAGCAGGGAATGGGAGAAATTAGATGTTCTACATAAAACCAAATTGCCAAAAAAGCAGTTAAGACCAATAAAGGATTATTGCAACTCTAGCTAGAAATATGAAGAGCAAGCCACTAAATTCATTGTAATACCCCATCAATCAGAAGACAATGACTTTTTAATGAGGATGGATCATTTGCATCCTCTCATGCACATGGTCGTTGGTGGTTATTACTGAAGGACATCATTTCCATAAGCACATGTTTAATTACTTCGTCTCCAGTATAGCTAGGGAGGCCACTACTTCATGCAGACATTGACCCGCTGATACGAGGGAACAGTCAGTTCGGTGAAATGACAAGGCGTTCACTCCATCTGGTAATGTAAATTGTTTAAATATAAATTAATGGCAATGACCATCTGGTGCTTGGAGCATAACAAATGAGATCAGGAGATTTGCATGCATTCATATAGATGTCTATCATACCTGTTCCTTTCAGACACTGTATTAGGGCCGAGTGAATTATTTGTAGCAGATAATTTATTCAATGAACGTGTCCTGTTCCTTTTCCCCCTGTTCTCAGAGCTGTTTGCAGACAGACCCAGATCCATGTTTTGAATTATTCAATCCATTTTTCTTTCATGCAAACACCTCTGAACCCAGGAATTAGTCACAAAACATGCTTGGCACAAATATACCTGCTGTTCATTATTTGCTGTTGCCACAACATGATTGGCCAGTTCAATCAGGTGGTTTTGTTTCTCTTTCTTGATTTACTTCAGTAAGGAAAGAGAGCCACGCTTCTGACTCCTTGACCCTTTTAGGAAGGAAGGGGCCAGCATGAGGAGTTGAAGGCGAAAAAAAATCCCACTCTCTCTGACTTGGATTCCAAGTACTGTCTGGTACGTATGTATGAGGTGCTTTCTGACATCACTAATGGAGAATTGAGGCTGTTATGTAATATTGTAAGCTAGGCTCAGAACAAATGCAACTTTTCCTTTATAGACTCATGCAAAAGGACACGTAGTTCCAGGAGCAAAAGTTGCAAACTGTTCCTTGCCTAGTTTATTCAGAAGCATAACCGGGAAACTCTGGCCCTGGGCAGTGGCGATACAGCTGATGGGCAACTACTGTTTTGTGCCTGCACCCTAAATGGGTGACCAGTTCTGCTGTTGTGGTGACCCCTCCCTTAGTTACTTGACTGAGTTTAGTCAGCTGGCTGTGTACCAAGAGTTTTGAGTCCTTCTAGTGAGGAAGGGTACAGTGATGCACCATGTGCTATCTAATTTTCCAGTAGATCTGAAAGGCTTCTGGATGGAGTCCTTTCCTATAGTGCATTTTATCATAAGCACTATTACCCAAGGCCTTGTACAGACATTCAGTTTCTCCTGGGAGAGTCACTGCTCTCCCAGGAGAAACATGAGTGCACAAATGTTCTGGCTTTTCTCCCAGGGTAAAATTAGCTGTTCAGGAGAAAAATAGCCTGAGAACAACCAGGGTTAAATAACTCCCAGGAGAGTTTCTCCTGGGAAAGCAGATGTCTATATATGCTACGGCTTCTTTTAGAAGAAAACATGGTCCTCCAGCATCTTTCCACCCCTTCAGGGAGACAGTGTGTCAGTCACTGGACTCTGCTGCTTCAGCAGGGAGAAGAACACGCTCACTTCACAATCTCCACATTGCACTGCCTGGATGCTCATGCTGACCATGGACAGTCTGGGTCAGCTAATCAGAGTCCGCCTGTGCACCGTTGCCATCTGTTGCCAGGCAGAGTAAGGAGGCCTGCAGAGCATGCACGGTGTCACCACTGCAAAATCTCCACTCTACAGGGCCTCAGCATTTGCATGTCTGTAAACATGACTCTGGGTAAGTTTCTTTACTAGAAGAACAAACCTAGGAGAATTCTCCTACATTATTTGAATGTGTGTACACAGCCCCAGTGGCACTGACTGAACTTGTTCGCTTTGGCTGTCACTGTTCTGCACAGCTGGTATAATAAATCACTACTAAGTACAGCATGGATGGATATGTACCTGGGATCCTAATTGAAAAGGGCACTCCGAGAATTTCTCTAAGTGTCCCATTATCAGGGCATTGAGTCTGGACCACACTCCTCTTGGTGCTGTGTTCTGTTGTGCAGCACTGTCTGCACAACAGCCTTTCACACACTGCTGTGGCAAGGGCATTTCTTTCTGCTTCCTGTTTTCTACTTCCCTGTCACCCACTGCAGTTCACCAGGATCACTGGCAGACAGCAGTTGTAGCCTGTGTGAATGTGCAGTCCCAGCTGAGAGATGCGCATCAGGAGCTGTATGATATACCTGTCAGGTCTCTAGCCAGAAGCTTAGGGGAACATGTCAACAGTTCTGTTCCATCCTATGTTAATGAGGCATTGTGCTACCTTGTCTGGCTGCTGGCACATGCCAAGAAAAAAAGAAGGGAAGAAAAGAGGCTGCTTAAAAAAGAAAGCCCTATTCAGATCTCACACAGACACAACCAGCCTGATCTGTCAGTTCCTTGTCAAAATCTGGCACTCGGTGAGTGGCAGCCCATGGCAATTTGTTGCAGTGCAGCAGTGCTCTTTGGACAACTTGACTGAAAAAGAAGCAGGAAGTTGACTTCTGCATTTGTCTGGGAAAACTGTTTTGTGATCCAGTCCATTTTAACGAGGGCCCTGAATTCATATCCACTGGGTGCTAGCATGAGCTAAGCCTCCCTCTGTGCATCTTGAGTCTGCACCAGGGAATTGTGCTCTTCTTCTGTTTTTCCTCAAAGAAACTCAGCATTATTTAATGGAATTATCACGGACTGGGAATGTTAGAGCTCCTGAGGATTAATTTGCTAAAATGGTCAAAAATACCACTAGCGGTTCCTGTCTATTCACACTGTTGCATGAACACTCATGCAGAACACTAATAGAAATGCATTTGTTTCCACAAATACTTTGCATTCATAAAGCTCCTGCATATTGCAGTACAGAAGATTTCTCAGAGGGCCAAAGTGCTCAGAGTGGGAACAACAGATTTGCAAGGGTTGAGGGTGGCATAATAAAACTGCATTTCTATTTAAAATGGGCTTACATCAGGGAGCAACCACTTGTGGGCCATAAGCCAGATGCAGCCTGCCAGACCATTGGACCTGGCCCTCAAAGCCAGCATGGCAGAAGTGATTTGGTAGCAGGTTGGCACTGAAGGGATGAATGGTAGGGCACATGGAAAGAAGTGGGAGCAGAGGCTGGGCTGGAAGTGATAGGCTGCCTTCTGTCCTAGCTCTGTTGATGTGGCCTGCCTCTCCTGAAAGGTTGCCACCTCCTGGCTTACATATCTACCCACTGTCAAATATGTTTTTAAGATCACAGCTGAGCAGGATCACACCTGCCCTTGCTTTATCTTCTTAGTGTGTGTGTGTGTGTGTGTGTGTGTGTGTGTGTGTGCATGCATACACACACACACACACATAGATGCATACACACATATATATGCATCTATATGTGTGTGTGTATGTATATGCATATATATATGTGTGTGTGTGTGTGTGTTCTTATAGAATATATATGTTCTTATAGTTATATATAGGATAATATGTGTTCTTGGGATCACCTCCGCCCCCTCCTGGCTCACCGCTTCCCTCTGCTGCTTTATATTAAGTTTTGAACAAACAATATGAATGAAAAAATGTAGACAGAAAGTGTTATTGTGTGTCAGTGAGTGACAGTAATGCCAAGCATGCTAAAATTAGAGTAATTAGGATGCATACGTTAAATATGGTTAATTATAGCTGGTGTATTTTTGCGTAAGCTGTTTGCTACAGGAGCCGGAAGGATTTTCCTCCCCCATGTACCATTATGTTCTTGGCTAGAGGAGCTGTGAAGATGTTCTGCCTTTCTCTGAAATATCAAGTTCTGGTCACTGCTAAAATGAGATGGCAGACTCCACCAAAGAGAGAGATCCGTTACGGCAAACTGTAGATTCCTTAATTTCCCTGGGGCTTAACGAACACTGTGGGCTTGAGTCATCCGGAATCAGAGCTGGTTTCTGGTTGGAAGCCCTTGTGATAGCAGACGTATTCAAGGGTTTTGTAAGAGGGCAAGGCAAGGAACCAGCAAGCCTTCCAGTCCTGAAGGTCTGTAGGTAGCAGCACTTGAAAGTTGGTTTTTCCCAGTTTCTTGATGCATCCATTCCCTCCTGTGAGCATGGTTTGTTTGGCCAGCATGCTGGGGTATGTCAGCCGTCTAAGTTTTGAGCAAACAAAGTCAGACTGTGTCATTGTTTTGCAAATCCTGTAATTACTAGCATAGACTTCAGAAGAGAGAACAATCGTTTAATTATTCAAATGATGAGGTGCAGAGACTGTAAACAAAGCGATCTCCTTTCCTTGACTGTTTGCAGACACGCAAGCACCATTTTGCTTCTTCCAGCTCCTTGTTAAACCCAGGGTATGATTTAGGTTGTAGGACTACAAGGCATATTTTAAAACTCAGGTGGCATCAGCTGCTAAGGGCTAAGTGCTGACAACAAGGGATGAGACGGGACCAAACCCTTAGTACACTTGACTCCTCATAGCACTTTGCAAAATGTGGCCTGCATATCTGGGTTTTTTATACTCTCGCTTCCCAGATATGTCGGAGGAAGATGGTTGGTATTTGTACAAAGCATTTCTGCGCAGACGAAATGCTGGAAGTAATCATTAGAACTTGACCTCAGACTAACTGTGTGCTAATAATAACAACACATTTGTATGCCTGTTGGTGGCAGACCAAACATGAGTGGACAAAAGCCAGGGCACCACTTGTTTTCAAATGAGATCCTGGTGGTGCAAGTGAATAAAACCCTCCAGTATGTCTCTTAAAAATAGCCCTGGGGCTCTAATGCAATCAGAAGTCAGGCAGGCAGGAGTAAGAAAGAGGAAAGGAGAAATACCCTAGGTGCATGAAGACTATATTTTTGGTGAAATGTAAATGCAGTCCCATTTAACAATGGAGCAGTGAAGCAAACCAGCACAATGAAAGATTATTTATCAATAAGAAGTATGTTGTTATATTATAGTGGTTTTACTTGAAACTTGAATCCTCTCTTTAGGGGGATTAATTATCTTGGTTTTTATCAAAGTATTTAGCAATATCTTGTGATTTAAGTGATCCACTCAGGCGGTATATATTTGTTAACATGGAAGAGCAATGCCCTGGTTGACCGAGAAAGGATGCTCCAGTCTGAGTAGCTCAGTTTTCATTGCAGGACTGATCAGAATAGCTTCATCTCCCTTTGTAACAACTGGAAATGATCTCCGATGCCAGCCCCAATGTAGATACCACCAACAGCCTCTGGGTGGCTTTATATGTCCACTGACAACTGTATTAGGATCCCTCTTTTTCATTCTTGGTGAGTTTTATTTGGTGTGAAACCTGCTCATTCTCACAGCTCACTGCCTCTTCTACTTGGCAGGGCTTGATTGTGTGGGGAGCAGAAATTATTGAAAGGACTAATATGGAGGTGCCCGTTTAGGGGAAAAGCCCCAAAGCAAAGAAATGTGCTTGCATTAGCACAGACCTGAAATGTCCCTTCTTTAGACCTGCAAAAACCTAGAAACTATACCTTTTATTAGACTGAGAAAATGAAAAGAAAGAAAATCTTTTTCTGCAAGCTTTTGCGCTCACATGCCTTTCATTTCCATGAATGGTTATCTGTGCCAAGCTCAAGTCAAAAGTACAAGGACATCAATTTTGGCTAACATCATAAAGTTTAGTTCCCTGAGAGCTGTTCTAACCGAACTGATAAATCCAGGAGCTCTGAATTATCTGTCTGGTTCTCGCTACTGACTTTTACAACAGGAGTATGGGAGGGAGGAATAATAGAAACCACATTATGTGGAAATAACACTGATTTTTTTCCATGCCCATGCCTATCCCGTGAGGCATGCTTCAATTTTTCCATGGGATCTCTTACAGTCTCAGTTCTCTTACGAGTGGACAGTGTGCTCTTAGCTTTGTATAACTGGGCAACCACTCTCTCCTGCCACAACTTGGTCTTCTATATCACTTGGGAGGAAGATCTTAATCCCCATGCATGTTGTTGTTATGTATGTTGTTATATTATAGTGGTTTTACTTGAATCCAGCCCTGGCTCTGTCTTCTGGGGCTCCGCCTCCCCTACCTCCCACCTTACACCAGCCTTCGAGATCTTAAATAGATGTTCAAGGGCTTGCAGACTATGCTTTCCTATAGTGCCTTCTGAGGTCAATAATATATAAAGCAAAACAAATACGAAAACTCAAAAGATCACTCCGGGGCTTAGTCCTTTCTTACAGTCCTCCAGCACGGAGTTGGACCACCCAGGTCCTTGCCTTGCTAGACCCATCTGACTTTAGGGTCCGCAATCAGAATGGTCCTCTGTGAACCACTTGCCCACACTGTACTCACAATTCCTCTCTGTCTTCTCTTTCAGGTCCAGCATCCCTGGTCAGGTCCCAATCATCTGTCCCCAACTTCCAGGACACACTCGTGGGTAAGTTATTTGGTTCCTCCAAACCACTTCAGTGGGTTTGCTGCCAGGAGGATGCTTTCCACCATTCACCCCTCTTGGAGCTTCTGAACCTCACTTTCGGTCCTCCTGGCTCCTCGGGTCAGGTTGTTTTTAACCTGGGTGCGAGGTTCCTGCTCTTTATGCGATGGCAGCACATGTTTATAAAGCATGACTATGCCAGCACTGGAGTTTCCTCAGCGCTCATCCTTTTGCTCGACGCCACTTTTCATTGCTGCTTTGCAGCCTCCTGCTGTCTCTGCAGATAAGGTTCTTCTCTCCACGCTGTCACACACTGGAAAGTGTATTGTTACATCTCACTGTCTCTTCAAGCTTTCAAGACCATAGTGGAATATAGACCGCCCCCCATCACCATCACCCCTCAACCACTATAACTTTCTTCTGCGCTTGTGAAGAGATGATGCTGGAGTCCTGCTGTTCCTGCATACTACCCTGAAAGCTGTGCTACAAAGATTATTTGCTGCTTTTTAAAGGAGTAGCAGTAGAGAAAGCTGGAGGATACATTGCTGCTGCTGTTCTGCTTTGCCTCCAGGACTATCTTGATGATCCTGGTCTTTTGTCCCATAACACCAATGAGGATTAAATTTGTTCGTACCTGATGGTGTCAGTAGCAGGTGAATAGCAGTCAGACCCAAAGCCCACTCAAGCCAATGAAAAGACTCCTCCCTGTTCAGCTCAGAAGGCTTTGAATCAGCCCCTTCCTAAATGACACATTATATATTGTGCAGAGCACTGAAGTATACAGTCTTCCATCTTACTCATTTTCTGCTTATTATGAGTGAAGACATCCCCTATGGGCACAATGGATAGGAAAGCCTATGTGCTACATAGACCCTCAAATTCCATTTAGTTTCATTCAGGCACTTATTATTCTAGTTTCCTTTAAAAGACTGCAAAGGAAAGGATGGGCCATTCTTTATGTTTTCACAAGATGTCCATGACTAAGGAAAGCAAATGAAGATAGCAAAGCTGCAGTCACTTCCGATTGTATGTGTAGGTGTAGGTAAGCACCTACACTGATGTACATTTAGTGAGAACAGCTAATAAAAAAGAAGACCATGTGTTTTCATTTTGTTAAAGTGAATTCTTCCCTTCAACGGCCAACATACCTCTTGGTTAGGGAGGTATAAGACAAGCGTAACTGCTGTAAGCAATGGAGCCACTTAGAGTAAGCCTGGGGATAGGTGTTCTTTGAGGATAACCTATCCCCTGACCTGTGGTGGTTTTGCAAACACCATGCTCTTAAGTTTCCTCTTAGACTCTAGGAAGTCCACAGCCTGTCCTCTTGATTCTTTCTTCCCTGGGAAGAGTCAGGAAGCAGAGCTCCTTCCCTTATTGGTGCCGGCTACAATGGAGTAAGCCGCAAAGTACATACAGCCCTCTTCCCAAGGGCTTGTACTGTTGGCTGGGAGGTAGAGAAGCCTTGTCTCACCCTATTTTACAAGGCTCTGGGTCCTGAGCCCTTAAATAACCACTTCCCTTTCTGCTCCTCTTTCAAAGTACTCATGACTCCACTGCCTCTCTTCCACTATTTGCCTCTACTTTCTCCCTTGCCCTCATCCACACCTAAATTCCAAGTTTCTTAAAGGGGCTGGCCATGAAGAAGGGTTGCCTGTCCTGTCAGCCCTACTACCTTTTAAGGAGAGAGTCTCCCTACCCAATGGGCTGCAGTTTGTCATTCAGCTAAGATGTAACAATCCTTATTCTCGCTCAATTTAGGTGTCTAATCTTCTGAGCAGTATTGAAGTTTTAAGAGTAAATTACTACCCAATTATACAGTTTTATGTTGTCATAATATAGTACTTTTTATTGCCATGCAATGATTTGCCAGGTACAGGGTGTATTTTTATTGATGAATTTCATCCCATTTGAGCACAACTAGGAGCAGTTATTAAGAGTCAGACAATTTCACGTATCAATTACCTAGCCTTTTCATTCTCATGGTTTCTGTTGACTGTAGGATGAGCACAAAGTAGACATTAAGAACAAATATAAGAAATAAAATAGGAATGATAGAAAGAATTGTCATAATTTGTTTCAAAGCAATGGGTTTGTAACGTGTAGCAATTTTATTCCATCATTTGGAATTAAAGCTTTTCCAGTAAGAGATACAATTATGTTTCTCCTTTTTTGACAAGATAACTAGCCAAATGATATAGAGGAAGCAGTAGCTGTGATGTATCTTGACTTTAAGGCTTATAGCATTATTCCATATGACGTTTCCCCTAAACAAGCTATGAAAATGTTCTACATGGGATCATTATAACATGGGTACAAGCCATACTCGAACAGTAGGGTCCAGAGTCACCTTGAGAAGACACTTAAATGGGATCACAAAGGCTAGGAACAGAAATTACATGCAAGTTGGTACAACTGATTAGAAACCAGTTCAAATCTATAGCACAACAGAACTTCAGTGCAACTTCTGTCCAAGATCCTCTCCAGATTCAAGTTAACTCACAGTCCCCCAGCGTCCCAGGATGCTTTGCACCTCCCCCAAACTCCCCCCCTCACACAGTGGGTGGACTAACTTTGTCCCAACTTATCTGCTCTGGCCCAGCAGGGAGGCATGCTCTAGCACCCCCGGCTTCTGGCCTGGGCCACTTTAGGCATGTGGCTGCATTTCCAGAATCAGAAGTAAATGTCTGTTCACTTGTTTATTGGTTCAATCTACACAGCTTAGACTAACCTGCAAAGATTTATTTGATTCAGCCTCCGGCTTTTTGACTGTCTGTACTTATCCAAAGGGATCTCTCCTGCACTGGATAATATTCAGTATTTTTGTCAATAACTTGGATGCTGGACTAGAGAGTTCACTTATAAAATGTGCACATGACGCCAGGCTGAAAGGGGTCACACATCATTTGGAGGCCAGGATTAGAATTCCATCCTAGGACTGATGGTCTTGTAGTCAAATGGTCCATAATAAAAAAGGTCCAATTCAAGAAGGACAAGTGCAGGGTGCTACACTTATGAGAGAAACCAAATGCATACAAAATCCATCCCAGGCCAATAGAGAACTACACACGAAGTCAATAATATGATGTGGTTGCAAAAACAGGAAATGTCATTCTGGGACATGATTAGCTGGAAACGACAAGTGTGAACGTATCCTACCATACTCAGTGATGATGAAGCCTGACTTTGAGTCCAGCTTTGGTGCCCCACTTTAAGGAAGTTATAAACAAATCAGAGAGACTCCAAAGGAAAGCAACAAGAATGATACGAAGTCTGGAAAACATGGCCTTAGAGAACAAGTTGTAGGACTTCGGTTTCTTTAGTGCACATAAGAGTGAAGAAGGAAGACATAATAGTCCACCAGTTTGTAAAAGGTGTTATAAATAAGATGGTGATTTAAATATTGTATGTGATCACTTGGGAAGAGGACAAGAAATAATCAGCTTCATCTACAGAAACATAAAAGATTAAATATCACTAGAAATGTTATAACTGGAAGGTCAGTTCATTACTGGAAACCTTGTCCACTATAACCCCCAGCTCCTTTTCTGCAGAGCTGCTACTTAGCCAGTTGGTCCTCAGCCTGTACTGGTGAATGGGATGTCTGTGAACAAAGCATCTGCCAGGGTTGGACTAGGTATATTTATCCTGCCTCAAGGGGATGGAAACACCAGGCCATGTTGGTCTTTTCCTTGGGGGAGAAGCCTGCAGACCCTGGTGGCAGCAGTTGGAGTTGATGGGACCAGCACTCAGACCAGGGGCCTCGGGACCCTCTCAGGCCACCAGTTGGACAGCCCTAGACTAGATGGTCCCTTGTCTTTTCTTCTAGCACTATACTTTAATTTCCAGGACCCTGGGATATCCTTGTTTCAAAAAAAGTTCTGATTTAGGAGGTTGAATGCATAACTAAATACCAGAAACAATTGTGTTCTTTCTAGATCAAGACTGGGGTATGCTGCCTGATTTCTCAGCCTCATTTTCCTCAATGGTAAAACAGTGGTGTGAAGATACAAAATGTATGTCTTGTCTCCATATGACTTTATACAGTCATATGTATTTTTTTGAGTGGAAAGTTTTCCCCCCTAAATAGTTAATGGGTAGGGTACAGCGAGACCAGCGTAGCTTTTTTTTTCCCCTCCAATTTAAGGATAAACTATAGTGATATCACTATCTTTATATCAATGCATCGGCATCAATATCAGAATATGGGTCTGAACTTGAAAGGTCAGGATAATCTTTCTGTACCTGGATCTTAAAATGATTTGCTATAAAATGGCACCTGGCCACATTTTCAAGGCACCCAGCAACTTAGGACAGGAACAAAAGAAAAATACAGTGATCAATTTAGGCTGTCAGGAAATTCATGCAGGCACATAAGCACTCAGCCAGGACATTAAAGTTGTATGGCAAACTTACTTTTGGGGGAGAAAGTGCCCCGAGATGTTTAATCACCTGAACAGATCGGGACTTGTGTTTTGGATCTTACTCAAAAGAGAGGACCTCTATAATTTGATGTCTGTAATTCCAACGCTGAGATACTAATTTGGAACTGAAGCAGGGAGAAGAATGGTGGCAATTTCAATATGAGAATGATACATCAGTTCCTTGAAGATCTCCAGTCCAGCCACTGACCTTGCAAAGCTCTGCATAGTTTTCAGTCGATGCAGAGAGCTTCACAATCAGCTGGAACTTATTCTGTGTACCTTGCATATTCATTTCACAAAACTAATTTGGGCTGAAACCCACTTGGGCAAGCTAAAAGCAAGCTGCAATGATGTGCAAAATAAGAGTCTGTTAACATCAGCCTAATTTGATTAATCAGAGCAAAGCTGCTCCAGTTTGCTCAGAAGTCTGCTATGTGCCACATTCCTGACCGCTGTGATGTGTAGATCCAACATTTACAAGCGGCAGCCGGGAGCCGCTTACTGGAATGATTCCTCCTTTTGGTAGGTGCCAGAAGACAGCTGGTCTCCTTGTGGGCAGTTAATTTGGCCTGGAAGCTCAAAGCACTCATGGTTGCTGGCCCAGTGTCACTAGGTAAGTTTAGGAGCATGCATCTTTGGTAGCTGCAAACTATTCCAACGTGTGCAGCACTGTGTGTAGGAGGAAGTATATTTGCAGCTGCAACAGCAGCAGACAGCGAGACAGGAGTCTTTTGGAGAGATGGCAGTGGAAGGAGTGAAGGATGTTGTAAGCAATTGGCTAGCCACAGAGAGAGAGAGAGAGAGAAGTGTCCACAGTACACCCCCTCAAACAGATGCTTGGCGTCAAACTCATCTGCCAGTATTAGCTGGGTGTCTCCACTGTTTTACACGATAACACAAATTGATGCCAGGAATAGAATCATAGGAAATAGGGTTGGAAGGGACCTCATCTAGTCCAACCCCCTGCTCAAAGCAGGGCCATCCTCAACTAGATCATCGCAGCCAAGGCTTTGTTTTGTCGGGTCTTTTCCCTCGATCTGCTGGCAACGCTCCTACAAATGCAGCCCAGGATGCCGCTAGCCTTCTTGGCAACAAGGGCTTACTGTTGCACATATTCAGCTTAATGTCCGCTGTAATCCCCAGGTCCTTTTTTGCAGAGCTGCTGCTTAGCCAGTCGGTCCCCAGCCTGCACCAGTGCATGGGATCGTTCTGTCCTAAGTGCAGGACTTTGCAGTCATCTTTGTTGAACCTCATGGCCACGTCCAGACAAGTGTGGCCATGTGGTATGTAGCACTGCAGACCCGTCTGCACCACCACACACTGCACATTCAGGCAGTGGCGTTTTGGTTTTTTGGGTTTTTTTTTTTTTTGGGGGGGGTGGGGGGAGGGGGTTTTGACCCCTGGAGATCCAGAGGTCAAAAAATACCTATACAGAAAAAAGCAGGGCAGTGCACATGGGGACAGTACATCCCAAAACCGGAGCCTGGCTGGCCAGACCCATGCTCCGGCTGCCGGCCAGGCTCCAAGCTGCAGGAACAATGTGGCTGCAGTTTCTTCAGCCTCCAGGACCCCGGATAAGGCTGCTGGGGCCAGCAACTGTGCTGACCCAAGCCTCCCCTACCCCACCTGGGGTAATCTGCTATGCACAAGAGGGCACGTGGCATGGGCATTCCCCAGTGACAACTAGCTGTGTCACAAGGAACCAAACATCCATGCTCATCTGGATGCAGCCCGTGAGATTTCTTTTGGTCCAGTCCTCCAATCTGTTGAGGTCTTTCTGAATCCTAGACTTACCCTCCAGCATCTCTACTGCTCCTTCCAGCTTGGTGCCATCCTCAAACTTGCCAAGGGTGCGCTCCAAACCATCTTCCAGGTCATTGATGAAGATACTAAACAAAACTGGCCCTAGGACCGACCCTTGGGGCACTCCACTTGATACTGGCTGTCAGTGCATATACCCTGAGGCTTCAAAGGTGCTTTTCGACATGCAGACTCCTTTTATATTCGAGGTAATGAGATTCATACCCCCAAATCTTTCCTATAACTTTAGAAACATGCGTCATATGCTACAGAGCTCCTCACAGGAAAAACCTAAGGAATATGTTAGGGAAGAAGTCAAGAGGGCTCTATAAAAAAAGGTTGGGCTTTTTTTTTATGTTATGAAAAGCATTGGGAATGGCTCAACCCTAACTCGGGAACCAAACCCCAATATCCTAGCCCTGCTATTGATCCACTTTGTGAATCTGGGCAAATGGCTTCCATTTCCTCTCCCACCTTTGTCCTTACCTGGTTAGATGATAACTTCTTACAGGCAGGGCCTGACTCCCACTTTATGGTATGCACAGAGTGAAGCACAGTGGGATCCTGACCCCATTTCAGCTGGAATATAGATCATAGTGGTTATTTCTTTCCTTCTTATCAGCTTTACTCCACTGACTTTACCTCCCATGACTTTACTGCGGTTCCTTTACGTTTACATTCCCATAAGGCAGAAAGGATTTAGGCTCTCCCCACAGTTCTACTAACATTGGTTATTGCTCATTAAATGCTACCGAGCTTTTTAATCAACCTGTAGAATGCTTCACCAAGGGCCGCATTCTCTATTGAATTGTATAGAATGGTCCAATCAAAACCTATAGAAATTTTATCATGGTATATTCAGATGTACAAGGTTTGCCTAATGGGGTCCACAATTTTTATGAGTATCTTTATCACAGAGACCAGAGTTTGATTTTTGTGAGGTGCTGATTCTCCTGCCCTCCCAGTACACTCAGGCTGAGAGGTGAGATCCACAGGTGGCTGGCTTAAGGATCAGGGAATTTGCCTGGTGTTTGGATGTGGATCCAGGTAGTTGCCTTTTCTTTATAAATTTGGGCATGCTATGTAATGTCTCTGTGCCCCTGTTCCTCCTCTGCAAATCAGGAATAATAGCACTGCCCCACCTCGCAAAACTGTTGTAAGAATAAATGGGTATCATTGTGAGGTGCTCAGGATCCAGGGGAATGAAAGCCCCTACATATGTATCTTAGGTTTTTCTCAAAATCACTGCAAATATAGCATCAAAGGCACTTTTCTTTTTCTTTGCTTCATCAGTTGATTTGGGGATCCATTTATAAGTGCACTTTACTGCAAAGTAGATTCATTTGCATCACCATCTACATGTGTGCTGCAATTAGGGCATAGTAAACTAATTTACTCCAGCATAGGGTAGTCCCTTCAGACACAAGGACTACACTACGTCAGAGTAAATAACTGCCATTAAACAAATATGTAGATGGTGACCTGGGGGCCAGACTCCTTCATGCTGCTGCTGCTCTGCCTGGGCTCAATTGGCTCCTGGCACCAGGTGCACGTTCAGATGCTGTGCCTGGATGAGTTTACTCCAGTGCAATTTGTGCCAGAGTCAATTCAGTTGCATGAATTGCACGTATAAATATGCCCCATGTGGCCACAGACTGCTAACAGCATTCATGGTGACAGCAGCAATCACTGAATAACACAACGGTGTGGATGTCTTATTTGATCATCAGGTTATGAATGCTCTGTCCTGTCTCTCCCCTTTCATTCACACCTTCTGTCTCAATAACAAGCAACTGAAGTATCCCGTAATATCAACTTCAATGGATCATAACTGATCAACCTGCACAAACAAGCAGCAGCTGGTTTACTTCCTTTTCCTACAGCATAGTTAGGTGTCCAAGGTTTTGATCAAATTAAGACTACCACATTTCACCACATTTCAGGCTATCCAGGAAATAAATTACTTTAAAGGAAGGCACAAATGCTGTCACTGGCTCTATTGATGTCTTCATTTACTGACAGCAGCACTGGATAACAGCTGCTCCCTTATCTTGTTCTGATCCTTCTGAACCTTTTGTGCTATTGATCTATGAGCACCGCTTGTTGATTTAATGATTGGCCTGACATCAGGCCCCTCTTTGTCATGTGAACAGGAATAATGCAGGGACAGGTGCTGTACTTATTACATGGAGCAAACTATTTCACACCCGTGGACCACCACTTCCGTGGCAAGTTTGATGTCCTCCTATCCCTGCTCAGCTCAAGGCTTGAGGCTGCTTTGTTGTCCCACAATTTAATGCTGGGAGATCTCTTGTCTGTCTGACGGGAGATATATTTTTAAAAGCTTCTCCAGTGGCATTTTTATAGCAAGAAAGGTGGCTTTGTGCTGAAAGACTCCAGGAGGTGGCAATTCAAGATCCAGCCTTGCATTGTGTTTCCTGGGTGACCTTGGACAATTCACTTAATCACTGTTCCTCATCTGTAAAATGGGTAATATTCCCTCTCTCTCTTACTCCTTGACTACCCTTTCTATATAGCTGGGAAGCAATTTGTACCAGGGGCTTCCTCGAGATAGGTTATCCTTAGAGTTGTTATCAACCTTTTTATGTTTGAAGCCCTCCTTGATAGACCTGAGACACCCTTATGCAGATGCAAGGTACCCCTTGAAAAATGCCAGCTCTTAGTTTTGACTCTTTTATTAACTACAGGGGGGAAATAGAGCAACCCTTCTGGTGCAAAGAACTGAGAGAGACCACAACAGGTCAAAAGGGCTTTAACACTGGATTCCTATGTGAAAACTCTGGGTTTATCTTGTGAATTGTGTTTGCACACCTAATAGTGCTAACATTGTGTCACAACCCACAGCACCCTTGGAAGGATCTCAAGGCCCCCCCCAGTACCTTGGTTGTGAATCCTTGATATACTACCTAGCATAATGAAGCCTCATCTGGGGCGGCTGAGCATTACTGTAACAATAATAATTAATAATAAAAATGTCAAAGGAAGCAGTGTAGCTTCCCATACCTTCTTTGAGAACCTATTGAGAGGATGCTGAACAGTAGCCTTCAATCTGCAACAGCAGCAGCTAGCTGAGATTTTTCCAACAAAATTTATCTGGTAAAAAATAATACTTTGTCCAAGAGATTAAATATTTGTATGGGGGAAAAAAAGACTTTTTTCTGAAATATTTAGGATTTTGATGGCAAACAGAAAGACCTTGAGTTTTCAGGTGTCCTGGTGAAAATGAGAATTGTTTCTTTTTCTATTGCCTAAATAGCTCCAGCAGCAGCTGCTTATATTGTCAGTGAAGATGAAGTGGCTCTTCTGAGACCTTCTGATGCTGTTAACCTGTCCCTTTTAATGAGAAGTGTGATGCACAGAATATGGGGTACCTCTACAGCTTTCATGGTTGTATTTCTTTTTCTTTTTCTTTTTTTTTGGTAAGATGGAGGCTATTAAATTGACATTTGTGTATATGTGTTTAGGACATCGGATGAAGATCAATACACATTTGACTATTTTGTCAGGCATGAGCTTTTGTAGGCAACAACCTACTTTTTCAGATGCCATGATTGGACTGGCAGAAAGAAAGGGTTTGTTATCGAAAGGAAAGGGAGAGGAGACACTGCTAAGTGGGTAAAGAGGTAAAAAGTAGGTTCATTAGATCAACTGAGATGGACAAAACAGTTAACAGCTAGAGAGACACTGGAGTTAACACGAATAATCCCTGTTGAGACATGGGTCACATACTGCAGTCTGTGGATGATTTCATGTTCAAGTTGGTTTTTAAGGTTCTGTCGTATTAGCCTGATTACAGGTAACCTTGCAGGCTGGCTACTGATAAATGAAACAAGAAAAGGGTCTACAGCCCAACCTTTTATTGCTTGTACCTCAAAACACAAAACCAAACAGTTATCCCAAAGCATCTGGCTGTTTGTGACAACACAACGTGGACAACACAGATGTATGCTGGCTGGGGAGACACCAGAGGGAGGGGGGGAAGCTGGCACACGGGCTGGCAGCAGATCTTCTTGATTTTGCCGAGTTCTCCAAATTTCCCTCCTGCCTATACCTTATATTTATAGGTAGCTTATGCTAATACATAAAACTATTCTGGGGGTATCCCCAGCAGCTCCTTTGAAGCATGCTGGGACAGGTGGGCAGGCCTAAGCAGGTCCTCTAGCACATTTCCAGATTTGCGAACAAACAGAAGCGGGCAGGACAGAATGGACTTTGGGGTATTCATGCCCATGCCAGGCTGCGCTCGGAGGCACAGGGTTGATAACTTATGTCAAGGCTTCAGAAAGTATAAATAGCAATCGGTAGATTTACACCCCATAAGGATCCAGCCCCATTTGTCTTTCTTCCAATAATTTCTCTTCTCACTTACAGATGCTTCTTCCCCTGTAGGAGGAGGCAGTTGATGTAGATCAGTAGTGGGATGTGCCTGCTATCACAGCACATCCTGTTATAACACGATGCAACCCGAGGGATCACAAACGATGCAACAAAAATTAAAGGGTGATTTAAAAAATAAGAGGTTAAACAAAGCTGAAGCACACCATCTAGTCCAGCACTCTGTCTCCTTTGGGGGCAGTACCAGCTCTTTTGGAAGCAGAGGCAGTTACGGAAGCGCCGGCCCTCCACAAAATTTCCCTCTGCAGCCCCATTAGCTAGAGCTTGGCTTGCACCCTGAAACAAGATTACAAGAGAAGAATTAATTATTTAGAGAGAGAAGAACAGAAAACACAAAGGGAGAGAACTGGCAAAAGAATAAGCAGAAAGCAATAGGCAATATATAAGTCAGACAGACAACAGAAAGATGGAGAGAGAGCAGAAAGAAATAAAGTCTAGAAACAAGAAAAAACAGACCAAAGATGTAGAAGACTGAATTGCATTTTAATGCATGTATGATCTGCTCACAATGCCATGCTTCTCCCACATTCCTTACGGAAGCATCATAGAGTTCACATAATTTTGAGAGCAACAGCAGGTTGCTGCTGATGGGACTTAAGAGAGCTTTCTAGCAATTTGCAGGCACCCAAACTTAATGAACCAGGAACTTACTAAAATTACAGCTGCAGGTGTTTCTTTTCTGAGAATTTCCTGCTTCACTCCAGACGTTTACCCGACCCAGACTTAATTCAGCACATGGATCAGAGCCCACATCCAACTGCCAGGGATTCCAGGCCCCTTGACATTGGGCACGTCTACCCATACATGAATGTGCTTTAAGTTTAGTACCTCTAATTTGAGGTACCATATAAATGTGCATTCAGTTGCCCTAATGTGCAGTAGCAAAAGTGCATGAATTTTTAGTGATGCTTAATGCGCAGTAGCCTATTTCTGCGGTGCATTAGCATATTAGCGCAGTTTTTAATGTGATGCTTAATGCGCAGTAGAAGAGGCTACTGCGCATTAAAGCACGTGCGTAGATGCACCCACTGATGGCAGATATAAGTCATTCAGCAGTAGGACTGGAACGTTTCTATCTGCATTATTCTTGTACTTGACTTAAATTTAAGTCATTTCCCCCTCTTTGCTTAAAATACCTTTTGAAAAAATAATGTGGCATGGTGGACCTCATCAGTCTAAAATGAAATAGAAAGCAAATATGGAGAATGAAGGCTGATTTTCAAATTAAAGCACTAGACTGGAATGTGAGATACCTGGATTTTACTCCTTGCTTTGTCGCAGATCTTTGTTCCTCCATTCCTTGTCTTTAAAAAGATGAGAAGAGGAGTTCCCATTGGCCATCCATGTCTGTCTTCCTATTTGGGCATGCATTTAGCAAATGAAGCTAGGCTGAGATAGTGTTTAGGGCATCTCTGGTTTATACTGATATTCTTAGTTTCCTTATCAGTGGTTCTATTCTTTTGTCACCCTTGTTTTATAAACTATTCTGTTTTCTTACTGAAACCTGCCTAGTGTCATTGTTGGAAAGGGTGTCACATAAGAAGTTTTTTATTCATTCAATTTATCTCCCTTGGGTTGCAATTTTTTTACCGCAGAGGCTGTCCCTCACCACATATATGCACTGTGTCTAGTGTGGTGATCTCAGCTGGGTTCCTAGCACTGCAGTAACCCGATTTCTTCTAATAGCAATATGCAATATAGATGTTGCAAATTAAAGGCAACCTGCTAGAGAACCAGCTCAGCCCCTTATCCAGCAACTGAGCCCAGACAAGGGGTCAGGGATTGGATTCAGTGGACCACAGTCAGCATCTCTCTGTTGATCACAACAATGCCACTGACTCCTGGCTCTAGCCCATCACTTGAGCATGAAATGAATGAAAACATTAACATGCTGTCCACAGCGCCTTACATTGGATCACTGCTTGGTATCTTCAGCTCTCTAACTGCCTTGTTCCTACCCCTCCTAAACTAAGCTTCTCAGTCACCATCCACTTGCTGTTAGGCAGGGAAAATCCTTCTTCATGGCTTATCTGCAGAAACTCCTGAAGCAGCTGGAAAGTGCCATCCCTTGGCAAACCATTTAGCCTTTGCACAATGTTGTCTTGGAACTGAGGCACTGTTTTTGGGACGTTCTGCCAAGACAGAGAGCAATGGGGGCAAAAACAGCTTGCCTTGCTTCTCGTTTAGAAACCATTCTCTGGGTGCATCTGCACAAGCCATTTAATGTGCAGAAGACTAATAATTAAGTGGGCAAAACCTGGGCTAATGCGATAATGCACAATAGAATAAATCTACTGCGCATTAACGTCACCAAAAACACATTTGACCGCACTAATGCACAGTAGCACCAATTATGGCGTATTAAACTAGTACTTGTCATTATAGGTACTAAACTTACGGCTCATTAATGAACATGTAGGCATGCCCTCTGTGAGCATCTTCTTAAAAACAATTAGGACTAGATCCAAAGCTCATGGAAATCAATATAACAACTCCGAGTGTATTTGGGGATTAGTTTCTTCTAGCACCATTTCTGATTCCCGCTCTTGCTTATTAGTGAACTTCAAAGAAAACATTGCTTATAGATGCTTCCTTATCATTCTTGTAGATATCATTGGATATCAAGGCATTATTGATGGTTGCTCTTACGTTGAGCTATTACTATTTAATGCTTATATTGCAGCAGCGTTTAATAGCTATATTCTTGTCCAGGCTCCTATAGCAGTAGTTGCTGTGCAAATGCAGAACATAAAGATGGTCCCTACCCTGAAAATGCTGCTGGTATGGAAATCTCCCTTCTCTTTTGGATGCAGACAGGTATTCTTTTTTGTTCCTCTTTTAAAACCAGTGTGCTCTGAGTAAATCTGACTTGCCCATTTGCTGCCTTATATTGTACTGCCCTACTTTTCTTTTAAGGAATGGGGTTATTATGTGGCAAGATCCCTGCTCTGTGCATGTGGCAGCTCTGTTTCTCCCCTTCCTCTTTTGCAACACTCACAAAAAAAATGAACAAACTAAGTTTGAAAGTGATTCTTTTGGGTCTAGCACTAAGCTGGACGTTTTAAGTAATTATATTGAGCATGTCAAAGGAAAGGGAGTGACACTGGTGCGAGCCCTGGATGCAAAGGGTGAAACATGTCTGCAAAGGAAGGGGGAAAAAATACCCTTCTCTCTTCTGCTGCCAGCTCAGAAAAGTACTTAAGTATGTGCTGAGGGATGGGGGCAGAGCAAAAGGCCAACTTATGCCGATCACAAGAATAGCTAAGTTGCTTTATGAGCTTTTTGGTTCAATTAATAAATCATTCCCTGGGGAGAGACTGTGCAGACTGACTGGCAGGATCCTATCCTTCCCGGGCTGGGGGACCCATCCAGCAGTCCCAGAGACGTGCTTAGCTCAGTGGGATTCAGGCATATGGTTAAAAATCAGCATATGCGCTAGCCTGGCCTTCTTCCTCAGACACTGAATACTGAGCCTGTTTGCTCTCCCCAGGTTTGCTCATTCGTATTCAAGGGGCAGTAGCGAGCGCTGTGCTCGTAGCTCAGAACAGGGCCCTGACCTGCTAAAGTCATTAAATATTCAATGGCATTTCTTGGATTTTTTAAGTGTCAAATGGTTAACCCTCTGGACCTGGCCAGACTCCACTGAAAGTCGATGGATCAGCAGGTTGGGGAAGGACTGCATAAATATTGAGGGTGGCTTTCCCTCAGTCTTGACCCCAGTCCATTGAATTTCATCACCGGTAATCCTGCCAGCAGTTTCCACTGCATGGGTTTTTGCTTCCAGACCTTAAGTTTTCACAGTCTACCTGTGTGCTCTTAATCACTGTTTAGCCCCACTGCTGAGGCAGGCAGAAGGCCAGGCAGGATGGCACCTTAGGGATGAATGAGTCAGTCTCTAAATGGCTCCCTTGTCCTGCTTTCTGCCTGACTTTAGTTTAGCACAGCTAACTACCTCCCTCTGCTAAGGCAGCTGCATTTCAATAATGGACCCTGTATCATTTGCGTAAGGGTTTATAATGGCAAAGTGTTCTGGGATGCCCCAGTATCCAGCCTTGTAGAAAAGCAGGGATGGAAGAAACCTCTGGAGATCATCCACCCCTTGCCCTGAGGCAGGATTATCCCTATCTAAATCCGTTCTCTAATCTCTAAACTGCCGTCAGACTTCACACAGCCACAAAACACAACTTTGCCTGCCACAAGTAAAGCAAAGGGACCATGGGGCCAATGCTGTGTTGCAGCAAAGCTGTTAAAATACCCAGTAGAGGGCTGTGTCCCCTGCGACAGAGGAAGGCAAACCCCCCTCACAGTCAGCATCAATCTGCCCATGGGGTAAACCCCCCCCAGTCGGTATCAATCTGCCACAGGGGTAAAATTTCTTCCTGGCCCCAAATATGATGATCGGTGTGAGCCTGAGCAGAGGGGCAAGACCCTCTAGCCGTGAACCCAGTGCCAGAGCTAGGCTTAAAGTACTTAAACTTCTGGTTAGGGCCTCACAAAATGAGGGGCCTCTAAATAAGGGCGGAAAAAATGGACATTTTCATTTTAATATGACACAAATATACATATATATATGGCTCCACAGTTATTAGTCATATTGAGTTCATAAATGTGTGCAGAAATAACAATAATTCATCTTAAAAGTTCATGAAAATGCATTTTTGTGGATTTTGTGGATAATTTTTATCATATGGGGCCTCTTAAAATGGCCTCAGCATGTCATAATCCGGCACTGCGTGAAACTCTGGGATTACATCCCAGCAGGAGCACTGGCATACACCCAGTGTTTCTGAGGAAGGTAAAAAATATATATATATCCTGTTTTACCTCTTTTTAAAAACCTCTTTTTGAAAACCTCCACAGTTTCCCAAGGCATCTATTCCACTGCCTCATTGCTCTAACCGTGAAGTTTTTCCTGGTATCCAATCTTGGCCTACTTTGCTACAGCTTCAAGACATTGGTCTGTGTCCTACTCCTTGTAGCAAGATAGAAGATGTGTTCTCCCTCGTATTTATAGCAGCCCTTCAGTAGTTGACATCTGTTCCCTCTTAAGGACCTTTTCCGCAAGCTATTTCTTTCAACCTCTCCTTAGATGATTTGCCTTCCACACCCTGTATCTTTTTTGTTGCTGCCCCTGACTCTCTCTAACTTCTCCGTGTCCTTTTTAAAATGTGAGTCCAAAACTGCACACAACTCTCTTAATGAGGCCTAGCCAGCGCTGTGTAAAGAGGCACCATCACCTCCCCTGTCTTGCACCGAATGTTCCTACTGATGCCGCCCAAAATTGCGTTCATCTTCTGTGCAGCTGCATCGCACCGCATGCTCATATTGAGCTGACACTCTACCAAGACTTCCAGATCTTTTTCTGTACTACAGCTGTCCAGCCTCGTGTCGCTCATCCTGTATTTGTGTTTGTCATTGTTCTTCCCGAGGTGTAGCACCTTGCACTTGTCAGCATTGAACTTTATCGAGTTAGCTTCTCCCCAGCTTTTCAAGCTGTCAAGATCCTCCTGAATTGTGCTCCTGTCCTCCAGTGTGTTCACGGTCCTTCCCAGTTTTGTGTTGTCTGCAAACTCACTCAAGGAGCTCTCCATTCCTACATCCAAATCATTAAAAAGTGTCTTGAACAGCACTGGGCCCAGGACAGACTCATGTGGGACTTCACTCAACCTCCTGCTGGTCTGACATGGACCCATTTATGGACCTCTTGCTTATGACTATTGAGCCCGTTGTCTACCTACAGCATAGTAGTTTTGTCTAGCCTGCATTTCTCCAATTTGTTTACGAGACAGTCAAATGGGATATTGCCAAAAGCCTTGCTGAAGTCCAGATACACTATATCCACTGCATTTCCTACATCTACCCATGAAATGATTTAGTTGTAAGAGGGGATTAAATTGGTTTGGCACAATTTGCTTTTAAGAAATCCATGCTGACTACTTGTGATCAGCCTTTTCTCCTTCAGAGGCTTGCAAATGCCTTTTGATATGCTCCTACTGAGGTGAGGCTAAATGGTCTGTAGTTCCCTGGGTCCTCCTTGTTGCTTTTTCTAAGAGGGGCACTATGATGGCCCTTTTCGCTCGCCCATTTCCCATAATATTATTGCTAAGGGCTCTGAGATCTCTTCTGCTTGTTCCTTTACTACCCTGACATGAAGTTCATCTGGTCCTGCTAGCTTGAATCCATAGATTCATGGTTGTTAGGGTCGGAAGGGGCTTCAACATAGCATCGAGTCCAATCCCGTGCCTCGGGCAGGAAAGAGCACTTGGGTTAGATGAGACCCCAGCACTCTTCACTGAGACCCATCAAAAGCTTCAGTTATATCTTCTCTCAGCTTGTCCTCTTCCTTCTCCAAATAATCCTTAATAAGTGTCTAGTTGCAGCTTAACATTTTTGTGAAGACTGAAGCATAGTAGCTATTGAGTAGCTCAGCCTTCTTTGCATTTTCTGTTAAGAGTTCACCCAGGCTATTTAATAATGGACCCACAGCTCCCTTGGTCTTTCCTTTCTGGCCCACATATATAAAACATCTTCTTCTTGTCTCCAACCTCCCTCACCAGCTCTGTTTTTACCTATGCCTTCCTGATTTTGTCCCTACAGGTTCTTGCTGTTTTCTGGTGAACTTTCTTGATGACCTGTGCACTTTTCCATTGCCCACATGCTTTCCTTTTGCATTTGAGGCATCCTAAAAGCTCCTTGCGTAGTATGGAATGGGTTAAATAAAGATGCTTTTACTAAGGGGAGTTAAGGAAGCTGTCACCAATGCTCCCCGCTAGCTCACAGAGTGCGAACCCAGAAAAGATCTCCTCCAAACCAGCAACTGTGACGAACACACAATGTCAAACCACAATGTGGAGAAAAACAGGGACATGCACGGTTCTCACACGAGACTCAGTTTTGCAGTTTGACTGCTGGCCCTCTTGGTATAGTACGAACACCTTGGTGTAGTAAATAGTTTCCTTAAATGAAGAGGATTCATTTAAAGCGACCCATTCGTGCAGTGCTAGCCTTTTGAATCATGACTGTGCTTCAGAAGCAAGTCTCACGGGTAGCACGATGTCTCGCAGCAGCAGTGCTGTTACCTAGCCGTATCGGGAGGTAGTCATTGCTGCAGAGGTGTAAAACCGATGTCCATCAAATACCTACAGAAGCTGCTGTCACACACGCACACTATTTGCAGGTGCAGACAGGTGGCCCTGGGCGAACTTTTAGCATCAGGCCCCCCTTTTAACGGTTTTTTGTTGCAAAAGTCTTTATCACATCTGTGGTATCAATGTCTTCAAAGAATTCATCCTCAATTGATAACATTGCCAGTCCCGTGTAAATATTAACACTTTTCTTTGCTTTTTTTTTTTTTTTTTTTT
>NW_017729004.1:9290303-9296997 GCF_001723915.1 Gavialis gangeticus
TTTTTTTTTTTTTTTTTTCATTTTCGGGCCTCCTTTCTATCCGGGTCCCAGGCAGCCACCTGGTTTGCCTATGCCTGTGTCTGGGTCTGGATGCAGATAAAATGCCTAATAAGGAAAACTTGCTTCCTTCTTAAAATGTCCAACCTTTGACTTCAACAGACTTGTACAAGCCTAAAAGCAATTTTAGCTTTGTAGCTGAAAAAGTGCTCCAAAATGTTCTTTATGCTAATTCAGCAAATGAAAAAAGAAAGACAAGTGGAAAGGCATGCCAAGTCTGCATCAGGCATAAAACGAGTGCTCTGTCAAATTCTTGCCTTTTCAGCTTGTTTATTATAAATATAGCAATAAAAAGAAATGACCTCCTGGGTTTTAATGTGTTCATTTTTGAAAATGTATGGGGAAATATGTATTTTTTCCTCTATGCAGGAAGATCAGAAGAAACTTCTGAACTCACCATTGTGTATTTCTCTAAATCTGTGAATTTTCAACCAGGGTGCCATGGGCACTGCAGGGTGCCTTGAGATCCTTGCAAGGGTGTCACAGGGTACCATGGGATATTAGCACTGCTAGGTGCACAGACATGATTTACTGGATAAACCCAGAGATTTTAAATAGGAAACTAGAGTGTTCACCTGTTCTGACCAGCCATGGGTTTTCTGAGCCCCTTGAAGTGGAGCAAGTACAATATTATTTTTCAGTAGTCAAAAAAGAAGTGACTGGCATTTTCTGGGAGGCCACCTTGAGTCTAAAAAGGCTGAGAATCACTGATCTAAAGGGTAAGTGGTCTGTGGGGGATCACTTTTTAAAAAGTATTTAAGTGTGTAGATGTAAGTACCTAGACACTTTTGAACAACCCACCGAGAGCCTCAATGCCTTTAATATCTGGCCATATACTTTTGCAAAACCCTGGCTGTTATCTGGCACCTCAAAAAAGGGGTCAATTTAGTCCTTTCTGGAGTGAGTGGGTAGGGAAGAGTCAGAGAGACATTTAGAAGCCAGGTTCATCAGCAGGTACACGGGATGTCTTTCCAGTTACAATCAAGGTCACTTATAAGAAAACTAAAGGAAGAAAGTGCTATGCATCTTCTCTTATCTATTTGATTATGTTCAAAAGCATATACAGTGCCTATTCCTCAGTAGCTTATTACTTTTCAACTGTAATAGCTCGTACTACATCTCATCTAAGTCTAGCCTGCTACTCTAGTAATGTCATTTTTGCTATTCATCCTTCTGTGTTGAGTAGAATATCTTTGCAGATATAACTGGCGGTGACTCATGCCGTGTTGGTCACACGGGGAGGGGAGATCATGTACAGTATTAAGGCTAATCAAAATCCAGATTGCTTCAGAGGCAGAGGATGAATTAGGAAAAATAAAACGAATGATGCATTTTATAAGACAACAGCAGCATAGGGTGCTGGCTCCCACTCCTGTGAACAGTCTGTGGCTGTTTTAGCATTGACTTCTTTGAGAGCAACATCGGGACCCTTGACCATAAATATTTCTGTATACTGCCCCACTGAGAAGGAGGGAATCAACACAGAACATTATATCAGTATGACACAAAGAGCCTAAATTTGCATTTGTTGAGACAGGAGTTGCAATAATGCTGTACATGGGTATAATAAAAGAATAATAAGCACTTACAAATAATTGTATGTTGTAGGGATGTATTCATTTGAAATACAATTGGCCACATCCTCGCGTAGCAAAACAGATGTAGCTCCTTTGACTTGGGAGAGCCTGGCCCAATACTGAGCAGGTGATAGTGTAGCATCCATAGGCAGTTATTATATTGGAGTCAGAATGGCCTCCCTGATAATGCAGGAGAGCGGACTCAGGAAACTTGATTTCTGCTTCTGGCTCGGCCACTTTACCCTTCCGTGCCTCAGTTTGTCCACTGAACAAAAAAATGGGCTAATAATATTTGCCTCCTTTATAAAGTATGGTGATATTTGCTAATATAAATACTATTGCATCTAGGGAATCTGATTATAATAATCTAGTGTCTCGATAGTCTGAAATGCACATTAGCTCTTTATACATACATACGATGTGACTTAATACCAGCTATGTATTTCCAGAAATATTTGTCTCTGTATTATGCATAAACTACGATCTAGCCATTTAAAGTCTGATAGGGCATCGTTGTCTCCTCGAGCCAGCGTCCTTACTTTTGTGAGTTGAAATGCTTTATGTTGCTGTAAAAATACATCTTGATATTTAAGGGTCTCGATGCATCGCTATTCACCCTGTAGTTACCGCTAAAGTGATCCATTGGAACTGGCTGTGACATTTTGAAATGCACTCCAGCAAGGAATCTGAAAACAATATTCTCCACCACAGGTTTAAAATTGAGATCAGGTAATCCTAACTAAACCTGTCATCGAAGTCTGCAAAGTATGACGGTTCTGCGACCAAGCCCATAGTTTTTGTGGCAGAAGCTCCTGGGCAGCTGCCAGTGGTAACTTTAGTTACCATCTATCAAAGGTGACATACCAGGCCTCTGTCCTTGAGTGCCAGGATCCTTGGACTGGAGTGGCATGGCGCCAGATGTAACAAATGGAAGGGCTTGAGCCAAGAAATCAGCACAAAATCAAAATAGACTTGCCTGCTGCAGCGGGGAGGGGTGTTGGGGAAAATTATTCCAAATGTCTGTGATGCAATCTCCTTCTGTATGGCTGCCTAAATCCAGAGGTATGTTATGCCTTTCATCCTGCTTTCCTGGGGGCTTTCTCTGGAAGGTTGCTGGTGGCGAGGTTTGCACAGTCACAAGAAACTGGATGTTTTCTTAAAGTCTGTCCCAAATGCTCCTCGGTACTAAGTGGGTGATGTCGTCACGGGGATATGCACTATATTTGCATGGACGGTTACTCTGATATTAGCCATCTGTCAGAAGAGATTGAAATGTACTACCAACTGCCGAGCGGGTTTCAGCTGTGCCGAGCATTGGCAGTGATGCAGGCTGACATTCATCTCTGCCCCTGAAAAGACTGGGTGAGGGTCGTTCAGTGGTGCGTGTCATGGGACCTCTGCGCTGGGGTGAATTTGACCTGTTATGGGCTCAGCTTATATATAGCATTGTACTTTTACGTGCAAATCAAAGGCAGCTCTGTCCATGGTGTTGATATGCTCTGCTAAGCAGAGTGGAAAGTAGCATAAATTTGCACCTTCTAGAGTAATTAAAGTAGATTTCTATAGAAGGAGCACAAACTTTAATGAGCTTGATGCTCACTTCATCTATTTTCCACCTAACTTGCACTTCCAGAGGATTTTAAATGTATTATTTGCCGTTCTGAAAGTACGCCCATTCCCCTGTTTCTGACCATGGCTAATTCCAAATGCTTCAGCAAAAGAAGTTAAGCCCACACCGTGACAATTGGGCAATGATATCCCTGTTAAATAAGCTTTTTTTTAAAGCCAGCCTCTAAGTAGTTAGTTTATCCCATGTATTTATTCAGCACAAAATGTTGCAGGGGGGCTGATCTGATAATATTTGGTTGGGGATTGAGGTCATACTCAGACCGAGGTTCAGGAAGGAAATCCAAACCAAATTTAAGGCCACTTCAGGTTCTGCATAACACAGACCTTGAGAGAGCTCTTGGTTCCTCAAAAGTGCCATTGTCCTATGAGTAATAGTGTAATGAGGAGTGGGTGACTGGCCAGCAGCCCTGGGCAAGAATGACAGCTGCCACTGCTGTTGCAGCGAGCCCAGCCCCTGCCATCCCTGCTGCCACCCAGGGTACAAAGCCTAGTAGTTATGCTGCTGCTTATGAGATGAGACATTATCACCACAGTAGGCTATGCCTACGCCATGGTCCAGAAAAGGAAATTTATGGATTGGTCTCCAACTAGGAATCAAGTTCCCAATCCAAACTCAGCATCCTCAGTGGTGAAAGCTGATGCAAAGAAATCATGGTGTTTCTAAGTAATATCTTTATCTATCTCCCTTTCAGCATGGAAACTCCAGTCTTTTTTTTTTTACCCTTATGGCAACTGCTAGAGATTAAGAGTACTTGTTTGTTTTTTTTCTGTCTATTCCTCTTCAAAATCTACTCGGTCCTCTTATTTCTCTCCTATCTCTTGCCTTTGGTAATTTATGCTATTGTTTATTGGCTCAAGTCAGGTCAGATTTCCAAGGAGGAATTCTCTTTGGGTGCAAATCGAGAGCTGGGATGCCAGTAATCTGTATGCTATTTGGCTCTGAAGAATTAATATCTCTGGGCCAAATCTTAGCAACTCCAAATGGGAGTGGCCCCACTGACATTTACACTTCTTGTTTTAATTAGAACTAGACTGCATTGTGACATTCAGGGTGCGTCTACATGTTCACGTTTACTGCACAGTAAAACTGAAATAACTACATAATATAGGTGCATGTCTACATGTGCTTGCCTGTACGGCACAGCAAATATGGTGACCTATGCCAACCTGAACATAAATTTGATACCTGCATGATGCAGGTATCAAATTTACGCCAAAATAGTTACTCCGCATAGTGCACATGTAGACACCTTACTACGCAATAACACTGTGTGTGTGTGGACTGACTTGGGACTAACTTTATTCCCAAGTCAGGCCACACACAACGCTAATGCACTTTAATGCCTGTACGTATAGATGCCGGCCTATTCCCACTTACTGCACAGCCAATTTAAGCCAGTATAAATGCATGTGTAGACACAGCCTTAGTCACCTAGATAACAGTGACTACAAACTTCATGGTTTGAATAGAAAATTTTAAACTGAGACAGTTTCAAAGAGATGTTATTCCTTTGTCTCTTCAGGCTGCCTAAGCCTTGTGTTTGCACTTAACAGTTCCCTGTTTGCTTTAGTCTCTCAGGGAGAATCCTTTCTGAAGCATGCCATAAATCAGGCAAGTCTTTGTGGATTTCAACCTAACTGGCTTTAATTTCATTAGGCTCCAGTGTGATCTCAGTATCTATGAATTGTACTTAGACCATACTAAGAATACTTAAAATGTGAGTGTCTGCATGCTAAAGCTTGTTAATGCATGGTAAGTGCTCTCTAAGCGTCTCAAACTTATGCTACTTCAGGTGCGGGTTAACTCTGGGGGGTGCTATCCATCTTCTCTTAGGATAACTTCAGTCTGCCCCATGGAGATGAAATGAGCAATTTGCAGTCCTCCAGCATCCCAGGATGCACCGCTGTAATGCCTCTACCCCCTGCTAAGCAGCAGGGAGTAGAGGGATTAAAGCAATGCATCCTACATTTCAGTCACTACTGTGATTAAAAGTTGGTAGGGATTTAGATATTTAGACTGCAGGTAATTTTTTCCAAAGTACCTAAGCCCCATTTGAAAAAGTTACTTAGGCCCACACCTTCAAAACTATTTAGATACCTAATATACTGAAATCAATAGGAATCAGGCTCCAAGGTGCTTTGGAAAATCTCAGTGGGCACTTAGACATATTTCAGGTGCATAAATATCTAAACCTAAACTATCTAAATACCACTTAAATGTCAGCTGCACTGGGTAACAATGAACTTAATCCCAAGCAAAATAATAGAAAAGCTGATGTAGGATTTGGTGAGTAAAGAATTAAAGGATGGGAATATAACAAATGCCAGTCAGCAAGGTTTAGGGAAAATAGGCCTTGTCAAACAATGTTGATACACTACTCTGAGGAGAGAGAAAATTTGGGCAATGAAGTAATTGCATAGATGTAACATGCTTTGTAGGGTGTTAGTACCACACTAGATCCTGGCTAAAAGTGAGCACTACCCAGTATCAATGGAACCAGTGATAACCATAGAAAAGCAGAGCTGGAAGAGACCTCAGGAGGACGTCCAGTCCAACTCCCCGTCTGAGGCAGGATCATCCCTGTGCATAATGTCCCACACAAATCCTTGTCTAACCTCTTTCTAAAATGACACAGTCAATCCTGTTGCACAGCTACAAGGCCTAGCACCCTAACCTGCCCCAGGTAAAGCAGGAGGGCCAGCATGGCAGTCAATATCCTACTGCTGCAAGGATTTTTCTTCCCTGGTTGTCATCAGATAGGGGCATTTGTAGTGAGGCTCCAACTATTTGACATTTATTATCAAAAATCTGAATATCGCTCATCAATTCCATGGGTGACAGAAACAATGATGGATAGCATTGAAAACAAGATGGTCCTCTTAAGCTGTTGAGATTGCTAGGGAAGCCAGACACTGTCAATAAAAACTCTTATTTTTTTTTACAACCCAAGGCAAGAGTATCCAGGAGGGATACGGGAATGCTGACCATGCCTATAGAATAGGGGATTGTGTCCTGGAAAGCAGCACTTCTGAAAAGGGGTCATAGTGCACAAGCAGTTGACCATCTGCTCCTAGTGTGGTGCTGCGGCAAAAAGGATTAACACAATTCTTGGATGTATTTATAGGGGAACACAGCGAGTTAGGAGCCAAGAAGTGATTTTTCTTCTCTGTATACAACAGCAGTGAGGCCCATGCTGGCATACCGTTGTTCAATCCCAGGGTCGATGTTTTAAAATACTGATAAATTAGAGAAGATACCAAAAAAAAAGCTCCACAATGATTTGAGAGATGGAGAAAATGCCTGATGTGAGAGAGAGGACATTACATTGATATCAGGATTAAGCACATCATTGCTCTTGCCAGAAACTGATGTTTACTTAAGCTATTGGCAAAGCTTTGTTGATAGTTTAACTAGTTACTAGGTAGCCTTA
>NW_017729004.1:9301997-9306524 GCF_001723915.1 Gavialis gangeticus
GACAGAACAAGACAAATCTCTTGAGCTTGTCAAAAAGAGGGGTGAGAGTTGACTCAATTACTCTCTGGAAGTACCCTCACAGGGGGAAAATTGCAGGTACTAAAGGCATCTTTAATCTAGCAGAGAAAGGTGGGACAAGAAACCAGTGCCAGGAAGCTGATGCCAGATGAATTCAAATTTAAAAATTGCACTGAATTTCCAACCATGAGGGTGACTATTGGAAAAGCTGACAAGGAAAGGGATGGAAGTCATCACTGCACATCAAGATTGGGGGGTTTTCCGAACCGTATGCGTTAGCCAAAATCAAAACATGGGCTTGGCACTGGGTAACTCTGAAATCATGGCAGAGTAGACTAAATGAACATGCAGGCCTATCTAGCCTTAAACACCGCAGACCTGTGAAGGCACTTGACTCCTATTTTTAAAAGTGATCTATACTCCTAGGTGCTGTTGAAAATACTACCCCTAATCTTCCCATCTCTGCAATGCTCAGAGCATTATAATACCTTGAAGTCGTTCCCAGTCCATTCCACCTATATGTGCTGAACACAATAAAAATAATACCTTGCACTTATGTTCTGACTGCTCTTTGCAAGATGACATGAAAGCACTCTGCAGAAGTAGGTCTATCAATGGGGAAACCATATTTGTATAGCAAGTCAGGGGTGGAATCAGGCATGTAATCCCGGTCACCTCATTCATAGAGGCAGGACTTTGGCTGGTATAAACGAGCGGCGCTCCATTGAGATACAGTGGAGCTATGTGGGTTTGCATCATCTAACTATGAGCACGCAGTATTACAGACCCAGGGTTTCTCTTGTACCAGCTGTGGTATGGCTGTGCCGCTGCTAAATAGGAACAGTGATCTTATCTTCTCTCCAACTGGAGAGAGCCTTTCAGACTTTATTTCGTTTGATGTATCTGTGCAAAGGGATGCTTTTTATAGCTGAGGCTGACCTGGTTCTCAGCAGTGACGATATCTTTGCCTGGATGCTGGTATTCTTTTCCGGCAGCTCAGACAGAAAGCCTTCCTGTTAGCTGCTGTAAATGGAGTTGCAGTTTGCAATGCCACATTGACTTATGCCTGCATTGTCTAGCAGGCTCAGCTGGATCCCTGAAGGTAGAAGCTCCCTGAGGGGAGAAAGGATGGCCATTGAAATGGACCATTAAGATGTGCATATGTTTAAAAATAAGTAAATGGCTGATTTTATTACTGTAATGTTCCTTTCCCGGTATCCCCAGGACAGTCAGGTCAACAGGAGTCTTTCCACTGACTTCAGTGCGGTGTCGATCAGCCCAATTGGTTGTTACTCTCATTTGCTGAATTGCCCCTGAAATTAGCTCCTAAATCCTATGGACCACTGATCTCTGTCTTCTGAAGTTGCCCCGGGAAGCGGGCCAATCTTCTTTTGGAGGCCTGTTAGGAAGTACTCAGCTACTGGTGAGCGCAATGGCTTTTCAGTCATAGAGCCTGAGGTGGCTGGTTGTTTCTGCCTGCCCTAGGAAATCATCCTTTCTATTGGGACAGTGTGCTGGGCCTCAACAGGGTGTTAGAAAAACGAGAACCCAGTGGTCATCACATCTGCAATGTCTGAATCCTGGTGCCCCTGGCACTCAGTCTAGTATCGGATGAGGAGACAACAATGGCAATGACCCCATGTGGCAGAGATGACTTGGACCTCTGTTAACATTATTATTTGATTCCCCTCCATCCCCTTTGTTACTCTGATCGCTCAAAAAATAATCCTACGGACAAAGGCTTTCGCGATACATTGCAACAACTGTCAGGCCGGGAGTTCTGATGAATTATCTGCAATTAAGGTTATTTTGTAGTCATAATTAATCTCATCCATTGTATGAGGCTGTAGTGTGGTAATAAGGAAAAGTAAAATCAATTAGGATAGCTGCCTGACATCCCTCTAAAATAGATGAGAACCGACATGAGTGAATAGGAGTAGAGAGATGTCTTTGTTTCAGTCATTTTTATAGATTTTGTTCTTTGATTTTTTTTTTTAATTAAGATGTCAGCAGCAAATTAATAAACCAACAACCTGGTGCTAATTTGGCTCAAATAATCACATTTTCTTAACTCGAAAGCTTGCTTAAAAATTGTTTTCCCCCAACTATTGAAGTTGGTCTAATAAAAGATAACAGATTCAGCCAAAAAACCTTGTCTGTCTTAGGAGTGTAAGCACTTAAAACATAATTTTGCTTAGTCTCCCTTCAAGCCAGGTCATTGAAAAGGTTCAAGAGCTTTGCTGGAAAATCTGCAGGTAAACCTGAACCGTGAGATGACCTTGGGCCCAACGCCAAGCAAATGGTGATACCAAAGCCAAGTGAAATGCGATTGGTATTTCCCCAAGTATTCACTTAAAATTTCTGGATTGATTCATGTTATGGCTTCATCTCTGTATTACTGTGGTGCTGTGATGCTCCTGTTGTTGATGGATGCTATGCATTCATAGCAAGAGACAGGCCCTGCCCAGGAGAGCGGTCCAATACCCAGGCAGCCAGCAGGCAGACACAGTGCCAGCCACAGACCCGGGACCCCACGAGGTGCAGACCACAGTTCCCGGGGGTGCTCACCATGTGGGTGCTCTCCCCATCACACGAGCAGCTCTCCTGCCACTGCCCTCCACTGCAGGTACAGCATCCCTTCCCCTCCCAGCCGTGCACGCTCTCCACTGGCAGTGTGGACAGCCTGGCCCTGCCTTTGCTGAGCACGGCACAGGCACCCCAAGAGCTGAGGGCAGGAAGCAGAAGCTAGAGGTGGATAGAGGAGCCAGAAGAGCCTGGCGGGAGCAATGGGGAGAGGGGAAGCGGCAGCCGGGTGGGAGCCCATGGGCTGCAGGCGAATCCTTTGGGGGCCTCTTGAGGTCTGTGGGCCACCTCTTGGACAGTCTCAGCTACTAATATAAATAACAAAGACAGATGAAACAAGTATCCTTATCCCTCTTTTATGGATTGGAAATTGAGGCACTAATGAAATGACTTTCCTGAGGCCACCCAGGAAAACTTTGGGAGAGCTGGGAGGTGAATCCGGATCCGGAGAGTCCTCAGTCAGTGTCATCAATGTAAAGTAAATTGGGCTGTCAGAGCAAACAGTGGCGAAGGGTGGTTGTGAAGCACAGGTGTCCTTGACGTCAGAGGTGGCAGCTCCAGGCAGGTGTATTGTCTGGGAGAGTGAAACAAATGCCTTGCGCCTTATCAGTGCTTGACAATGGATGTTGCATCAGATTTAACACAGTGCTAAGTCACTTCATGCAATAATAGTGTGTTTGGTATTTTTTTTAATGGCTGTTTTGGACTGTGAGTCATGACCAGTGACTCATGTACCATCAGCAGCTGCCTCTGAGAGGTTTATATAGAGACCATGCATGTGAAGGGCAAAGTCATATTATTCATATATTGCTCATTCGTGTAAGTGGGCTGCCCTGTGCACCTAGGGACAATGATGGAAGATCAGGCTTAGTACAGGGAAATAAATGGCTGGTGGAGGCTCCATTTTTCTCAGCGTGGAGATACACCAGAGAAGATACTTAACTATACTTCTGGCATTGAGACTACTCCACACCATCATGTTGCAGGGCTGGATCAAACTTGTCTTGATCAAGACTCTTGTCACCCTATAAGTGCTGAAGGGAATCTGCCGAGGAGTACTGCAGCCTGAGACCGCATTACTTTTGCTACCAAGATCCTTCTCCTCTTTATTTGGAGTTTAAATATTTAAAAAATGTCTACGGAAAAGGCCCTTGTTTCTAATTTATATTGCAGCAGTGTGAATCCCAGTGGTTTTAGAAGAATCCCATCAGACTGGAACTTGAATAAAGCCTTTCTACCTCTCCGTGGTTCTGTATCCTCAGGCTGCTCCTAAAACCTTACTCAATAAATGGTTCTTTTTTTTTGTAGCAGGTGCACAAGGACACTACATTCAGCACTGTTTTGAGTTAAGTTAGGGAGCAAGTGCTAGAGACCCAGAGCCCTCATGGAGAAGACGTCTCTGGCTCTTCCATTCCTTGCTTGACAAGAGGAATTCAGCCTAAGTGACTTTGCTGCTCATAGCTGCAGCAGTATATGCCCTCAAAAGCTGCTTTTTGTGCATTTCCTAAGGGTCAGAGTTTTTCTGGGGGAGCAAGATCCTTGCTCATTCTTCATGGGGAAATGATCACGTCTGCCGCTCTCCCCATAGAATAGTTTTGGAAATGCCTGGTGAAAGGAGGGGGTTGCCCCCCACAGTAGAGAGCAAGATGCCCGGATCGCTGAAGTTAGGGGTAAGAATGGCCCGGTGACTTAGGCACCAGGGTGGCACTCAGCCGCACTTCCTTCCCAACACTGTTACAGGCCCCTTGAGCCAGTTGGACTCATATCCTCAGATAAATAGAGGGACTCATTCCTATTGATTTCAATGAGACTTAGACACCTAAATCTTTCTGTGTCTTATTTTTCCATCTCAGACGTGACACTAATACCGCTTTCTTTGTGAGCCTTGTCCGTAAGCTTTTCAGGGCGGGAATGCACCCCCCCCCC
>NW_017729004.1:9306577-9316586 GCF_001723915.1 Gavialis gangeticus
TTTTCAGGGCGGGAATGCCCCCCCCCCCCCGTATGTACAGGCTCGGCCGCCAGTAAAATTTGGCCCCAGTCTCAGCTGGGTGCCTCCTGGCACAGCTGTCATCCAGAGAGTGCTATTTCATTTGAGATGGGGGTGAGAGCAATATGAGAAACTCAAATGAACAGGAGAGAGTGGGCATCTTCATATTCTACCAAATAACAGAAAAAGTGCTGGTTGAGAGCGATGATTATTCCCTTCTTAAATTCAGTTTCTGCACCACTAAAATTATGCCAGTGCTCCCAAGTTTCCTGAAATCCATCATTATGCACAAAATTGATGCTCCAGCATTTCTGAATGCCTCTATTCTGAAACATTATAAAAACACACATTAGCAGGCAGACCAATGCCATGCAGCATTTGCTATGGTGATGGTTTATTGTTACCTTTGTGTGCTTTGTGTGTCTTTTTAAAAAAAAAAAATCAGCCTATAGCTGCAATGTTGGAAGCCCTTACACTCTTACACTTGCTAATATCCTCTGCATATGGGAATGTGATATTCTTCCAGATGTTTTTTTAATACGCTCTTCCCTCTGCTCCTGAATTCAGTTAGCAGTTTGATTTTTAGCATCTGCATTTATGCTACTTGCAGGTGGGATCTTACATCTCCTAAACCAAGATGGGCCTGGCAAAGTCATGGAAGGGGCCAGATCCTTGAGCCCAGCTAAACTGCCTGCAGTGCAAAGCAGTGCAGAGATGGTTTAAAGCTCCTACTTGTATTCCTCCACTACTGGAGTTTCCTTTCCCAGCTGGTCCTCCAGCATAATTAAGAGCACCCTAAGGACTGCATCAATTTATGCAGACACCAATGGTACAGTATTGGAAAAGTTCCCGAGGTAGAAACTGGGTTGCCCCCAAGTTTCCTTTCTCCAGCTAAACTCCAAGGGTGGCAATAGCTAAGGGATGGGGAAGGAGCCTTTACACCTGTTCTACTCACTCCCATGAGCCCCCGGGTAGGAGGTGGATTCCCATATCATGAGATGCCACTAGAGATGCAGAGCAAAATAGCCTGAAAGCATTGGAAGAATGGGATGAAATATCGCAGGAGCTTCACAAGAGGACAGTGTTGCCTCTGGGTTATTCCTTGTTCAACACCATATTTGCATGCTGTGGGATTGGAGGGACCATTGTTCAGATGTGTTATAAAACCAGCTGTTGAAGGCTTCTAGAAGAAAATCCTATGGCTTGTGTTTTTTAGTGACAGAGATGACTACATTCCAGTTTGGACAGTTTTTAAAGCTCTCCTACTTTAATACTGCCCGCCGGTTTATTGAAATGAGGGAGTATCAGGGGCCGGGGTGCGGTGGGTGCAAAGGTGCATGGTTGAGAGTCCAGCAGGTCACAAATTCAAGGCCATAGCAGAAGCGCTCATGGCATGGCCTATCCGATTTCAACAAAATCTGCAAATGATGCTAAAGACCTTGTCACAGGGATACAAAAAGGGAAAGGGAGTCTTCATTTCTTGTTCCCAAATAGTTACAGAAGTTTAGAGCAGGAGACTATTGGCTCTGACTGACTCGGGCAGTTGAGATTTTCCAGGGCCTCAGATCATATTTGTGCTTGTACATTTGCTGTTCATTTTTCCTTTGTGGTCTGCTTAGAAACAGATGTTTTCCAGGAGCCCAGGCGAAGCCAAATTCCAGTCAAATGTAACTATATGCTGAACAGCCAAAATCTGCTGTCAATTTGACAGCAGTTATGGGAGGGTTAAAACTATAGCTTTTGCCTGAAGCAGCAGTGAGCTGGTTGAGGGTGATTAAGCTGCTCCACGTGATCAGCTTTTGGCCGTGACTCTGGAAACATCTTTTTGTACTTTATTGTGCCTTCCCAAACCAAATCATATGTCTTATTTTGGGGGCTTGTAGTATGTAGGAAACAGGAAAATATGGCATGCAATGCATGAGTTCTGTGGTCTGTGTCTTATAGAAGGTCAGACTAGATAGCAAATGGTCCTCTGCCTGAATAGTACTTGTACCATATTGTGATAGATAGATAGATATAACACAATACAATATGGTACAAGTATTATTCAGCCTAGTTTAATTGAACAAACTGTTTAACAAGGACAAAGTTATAAAAACAGTGTTTTAATTAAGCAAATACTTGCAGTCATTTAGAAAACCTCTCCCAGTTGCTGTAGGTAGTATTAATGATGTAACAGGTGTACGTATATGCTGTGTTGTGTATTTGAAGACATAACCTCTGTATTGGGGTTCTTATATTCCAACACTGCAGGCAAAATGTCAAAATATGAAAAATAAGTAATTGGTCAAGATGCAATTAATTGTTTTCAGTTAATTTTCATTGGGGTCACATGGGCTTTTGGGTGTCCTGGAAGCAAAGACAAAAATCTCATAATTATTAAATTGCTTTTAGAGTTCATTACCTTCTTACTATGTAGAGCTAGTGGGGATTTATGGATATTTTTTCCTATTGGTTGAAAATGTAATTTAAAAACCCAAACATTTATATGAAAATTTTGGTTTGTAAAGATTTTCCATTTTTTTATCAAACTAAAATTATTCACTTCTGTTTTTAAAATGTCATTTTTTAAAATCTTTCATTTATTCCATTTTCATCCATTTCATTCAAAATGACAATCCCCATTTTCAATGGTGGAATAAAAAAAGAAGAAAATATTTGGGGGAAGAAAACAAAATCTCAGTAACAGAATTTGCAAAACTAACTTTTTCAAACTCAAATATTTTGAATAGATTAAACGCTGGGGAGCTCTCAGAACAATTTTTACCAGAATGATTTAATCAAATCAGAATTATCCAGTGGAAAATCAGTGCTTTGTAGATATGTACGTATTTCCTTTTTTTTAATAAGAAATTATACAAACTTCTTTAGCATGATCATTTTGACTCTCTATATAATATACAAGTCCCAATAAGAAATGTAAACATTTCAACCATATCAAAATACAGCATTCTGATAAGATGCAAAATGAAATATTTTCAGGATATTTCACTTTAAGAAAATTCTCAGATTTCTAATTTTTGTGCCAAGTGAGGATACAGCTCAGTTTAGGATTCACAGGAATTCTCGTGACAGGAAGTCTATTTTTGACCAGTTTTAATTTTTTTTTCCTTGCAAACCCAAATCAAAAATAGTTAACATTTTCAAACCTCTCCTACTACTATCTTGCAAGCTGCATACGTTGGTTTATAAAGGTGCATGGATGTAACTTTGATTTGCTCAGTGTCTTCCTGCAAAGATTGCCTGGGCTATATAGAATGAAAAATAATTTTCCAGCCTCCTCCTACTTGACTTGATATGTTTATATTTGCTTATACTGATCAGAAGACATCAAACTGAGATATAAGGCTTTGATGTATTCACAGCTGGAAAAGTATTTTGCACATCTGAAATCAGGTGCAAAAGTTAACAACTTGTTGGAACACTAATTAGAGGCAATTATGCCCTGATTTGTTTCTGCCATTTTGGACCCAATTGTTGTAAGATTTCACTGGCTTTCAGTTTGAACCTAACTATCCATACCCTCACATAAACTCAGTTCAGGCCTGGATATGATGAATGCTTCCTTTTTATTCCTTTTCAACTTGTAATAGGAACTCTTTCTATTATTTAAAGTATTAATAAAGATATTGATGTCCTTGGTACTTCTCAGAAATCCTTAAAGCAGTTCCAGTGCAAACATTAAGATCTCATTTAGATTAATGGAAATGATCTGTAAGATTCAGCAGATATTAGATGAGGACCTCAGTGTTGTTCACATTTTTCCGTACTGGCACGTTTGCTGGTTACTGAAGACATTTGTGTTTTAAACCAGACCTTTCCCTTCTGCTATGTCATCTTCCTCTTCCTGGTTCCTGTGGCCGAAGTTTGCTGTAACCTATAAAAGAAGAGTATGATACTTGCACAGATTATGATTGAAGCTAATTGGAAAATGGGGAAATAAGAAGAAATTTAGGATTTTTTCCCGTTTTCTAGTGATTTCTCTGCCCTTGGCCCTATACTATTTAACATCTTCATTAATGATGTGGACATTGGTGTCAGAAGCAGACTGGGCAAGTTCGCCGACGACACCAAACTTTGGGGTAAAGCATCCACACCTGAGGACAGGAGGGTGATCCAGGCTGACCTGGACAGGCTCAGCAAATAGGCAGACGAGAACCTGATGGTGTTTAACACCAAAAAATGCAAGGTTCTCCACCTTGGGAGGAAAAACCTGCAGCATCCTTATAGGCTCGGCAGTGCTACGCTGGCTAGCACGATGGGTGAAAGGGATTTGGGGGTCATGATTGACCACAATATGAATGTGAGCCTGCAATGCGATGCTGCAGCTAGTATAGCAACCAAAACGCTGGCTTGCATCCATAGATGCTTCTCAAGCAAATCCCGGGACGTCATTCTCCCCGTTGTACTCGGCCATGGTGAGAAAATAACTGATTAGATACATTACATGCCTTCTTTGCATTTGAATGTATTGCTAACTTCAGGGGAAATATATCCTTCGATCTTGGGCTTAATCCTCAGATTGGTCTATACCTATGATTTCCAAGTGCAGCCTACTCTGCCTCTCCCCTCACTTTCTAATCACAGCTGCAATCCTAAACCTATAATACCTAGCTCTTATATAGCAGTTTACATTTCAAAAAGACTTCACAGAGCTTTGCAAAAGAGGTTGGTATCATTATCTTCATTTTACTGATGGGGAAAACCAGAGCACAGTCCAGTGCACTGTACCAGGATGTTAAACTCATGGCACGTGTCCTGGGTCCTGCATGTGGGCCAGTCTGGCAAGCACGGCATGTGGTGTGTTGGCCAACTCAGGACCCAGGGACCACATTTGGCCTAGGGGCCATCTCTCTGACACCTCTGCACTATACAATAGTTCTTATAAATATGAAGGGAAACTAGAATATAACCAGAGTATAACCGCAACAAACCTGTCTTAGGAAACCATGCCCATACTAAGTGACTTGGTTGATATGTTGAACTTATAATAAAATGATTTTGGCTTAAAATTCTAGAGCCACGTATTGGAAAAAAGTCACAATTACACAACACCTGGGAAGGTTACATTCAGTTCAGGCAGATGAATTAGATTCTGTATAATGGCATTAACCCTGGGAGAAAATAACTGATTAGATACAAGGGAGTTTCTGTTCATTAAAAATGTAGGCACACCATTCAGAACACATTTGTAATGCCTCAGTGGGAAAATTAACAAATAAGAAACTAATCAAGACCGGAGCTTGTAATTGGGTGAAGGATTGGATTGGTGGCTAGAAACATATCATTAATTTAAAAGGAGTGATTTGTAGTCAATCATTTCAAATAACATGATTAATATTTGTGTAGCAGCAGTTAAGATTCCCGGCTTCGCATTTAAACACACAAGTCTTATCACCTCGTTCCTCAAAGGTAACATTTGCACAATTTTTTAATTATCTCTAGTTGAGCAAAAATCAACATTAGGGTGATTCATCAAAACTATAAGACAAGCAGCAAGTGATGTTATTACCTGCTAAGGATTCCCAGCCAGGGTCGGAGGCACAGTGCATAATGCAACAGTTTGATCTGGTAAGGTAGCACCTATTCAGTTTACTGGACAAAAAGGGATGCCTCACTTCATTTGTCATGCTCTAGACTGGGTTTCTAAAGGACTTTATAGGCTGAGTGATGAAGATGTGATTCAATGTGAAATTTCTGAAAAGCACTTAAATTAAGTCAGTCTCTAACTCCCATTGAAGTCAATGACAGTCGAGAAGAGTTAGGTGGCCTGGCACTAGTGAAAATCCCGTGACTTGCCTACTTTCATCTATAGGTGTCTAAACTCACTAGGCACATCCTTATCTGAGTTTTTTAGGCAGCTCTGGTTCTGTTTCTGGGCATGCCTAGGGAAGCCCCCCTCTGAGTAGCTTGGCTCCTGTATCCTACCTAAGTCCTGCACTATGAGTTTGTTTCGACTCCATAACCATATTACAGCAGACAGTTAAACCAGCACCCCGGCTTTTTTACATGAAGGGCAAAGGAAGTTCTCTTTTGAGCACAAGACAATGGCAGTTAGTAGCACAGCGGTTTCTATTACTTCCTGGCATATGACTGGAGTACTCAGATGAGATTGGCTCACATGCCTTAGGGCAGACTACTGTTTTTAAATCCATTTGCAGGTATACTATAGCTGGAGAAAGAGTGATAGGAACAGAAAGTCTGTGGGGAGGAAATGTGCCATGCTGGCATGATAAGTTGGTATCTCACAGAGTGCATATAGCAGCTTGCCAAGCAAGAGCTGTGCTCCAGAAAAGATGATATTTTGATTCCATCTAACCCTTCTGTGAAACTGAGGCCTGGTGCATGGAAAAGTAACACGCAGCAAATAGTAGAAGACACCTGCCTTCATCACTCTTAGGCCTATGAGCTACATGGCGGTGACTTATTCTCTGGACCTTGGGATTTTTGCAGTACATCAGGCTCTGTAGGAAAGTTGATTAGTAATCAGCTACCCACTGATGGCCTAACATTGCCTCAGTTCCCACACACACAAAATGTAAGTAGCTTTGCCTGTTTTATGCATCTGTTATGTAAGAAACAGACTTTTTTTTTTTTTTTTTAAAGAAAGGCCTCTAATTTTGCCGGTATGATTTTGCATCCATAATTACTGCAGGTGCTAATGACAATATTTACACATGTAGCTGCTGGATGGCTCCAGCACATCATGCATTTGGATGAGAGAATGCCAGCATTTGCAATCGCAGTAATTTTCAGGTGGGCCCTTTAAAAAACAAAACAAAACCAGGGTCATTTTTCTTCTCTGTTCAAGTGTATTCTGCGTTCGTGGAACTGGGCAGCAGGCGTGTTTTCTCTCTCTTGACACTCGGTTATTACATTATTATATTTATCCACTCCATTTCTTTTCCTTTCCTACATCAAATTTTACTTAAAAAACAAAAGCCATCAGATCTAGTTTGGGCAAAGGATGATCAAGATTGAGATTGTTCAAACCGAGTGGAAAAGAGAATGAAATACTCGAGCAACCTGTGACTTGGAAGGTTTGCCTTTAGCAAAGTACCACTCCGTAGGTGCGTCTACATGAGCGGCCAACTGCGCAGTTATTGTTTAGTACTGCTAAATGACTGTGCAGTACCTGCCAGTACTACACAGTCCCAGTGCCGCATGGGTTGTTTCCAACCCTACTGCACAGTAGCAATGAGCTACTGCGTGGTACTGCTGTTACTCGTTGCTACTGCACACTACCAGTGGCAGTAACTGCAGTACTTTGGAGGACCAGTGGCATCATGGCTCATGACTGCTAATGCTGTCGCCGTAGTGTCTCGTGTGGACATGCCCAGTGACAGTCAAAGCTAATGTTGTCCTACATAACTGTAATAACTAGGGGATGCCATGCTAAAGCAGCGGTGCTCTCTGCAAAATGAGCCTGGTTTAATTTCTCAAGCAGCTACATTTTATTAATATAGAAAAGTGGCTTAGAGGATTGGTAATGGGAAATGCAATAAGTTTCTCTTCCTTGAGGACAGTGATTCAAATCTGGGCCCAGATTAGCAGAGTTATAAAATGACTGATGCTTTCAGGGCAGTTCTCAGAAGACAGGTGCCTAATGTTGGATTCAGCACAGAAATGTGTTGGATTCAGCATAATGTTATTCTCCGCGTTGCTTTTTTAAAGAGACAGTTAACAATTTCTGATTTGGTGCGGCTCTCTGCCCTGGCCTTGCATCCTCCATGGTGGCGGATTCAGTGGTTTGGGCTTAGGCAATGTTAAACAGACTCGGATTCTTTCCAGTCTGTCAAGAACGGCGGTGGGTGCTAAGAATGCCTGTTGTTTGGACTCTTTCCCTTTGGGAATGGCAAGAAAGCCGGGATGTCCAGTAAGGTGCCGGCAACTCAGTGAGGTGACTCTATCAGCATGGGAATAGATGGCAATGAAAGGACAGTGTTGTTGCACTTGACTAACAGAAAGGTACTTTTATTAACAGATGTTTTATTCCCCCCTCAAGCCCCTAGATTTCAGCTATCCTCACCAACCTGTCGTTTTGGAGGGGTAGTATAGGAAATACTGGGACAGGGTAGGGAAGGGATGGAGTTCCATGAGGATGTCATCTTTTTTTTTTTAAAGTGGTTACCAACAAGCTCACTGGTGCCTTATCAAAAATACCTCTAGGAGACAGGCGCGTGGGATGGAGTGCTGATTTTGGCTTAGGTTAAGGAGACCAAGTTTTTTAACCAGTCACCTCCTTCTACCTTTCTGCTCCTCCCCACTGCAACAACTATTTGTTTTGCAGCAGTTAAAATAACCTTCCTCTTTTCTGGGCAGCAGGAGGCTGAGGAAGGTCTCCTTCAATCAACAATACAAAGACACAGTAAATAAAGAAACTGAAGCAAACAGAAGCCGGCACTTGTTGCTTCCTGTTTGTTTGGATCGAAGGGATCAGTTTCTGGCACCAGGCAATGCTGTGAGCAGCTGTACTTGCAAGCTGCCTTGAGAAATACCAGGAAGGCAGAACCCAGTAATTAGCAAATGTTATTTATTTGCTCTGCCTCCATAGTGCAAGAACTCAAAGTGAGTCGTTAAGGCCCTCTCTACATCTTACCTTTATGCTGTGGTTAACATGTTGCATAAATCATAAGAGTGCTATATTTGCACCCAGTTTAAAGTGCAACAAAATGGCAAACCAGTCACAAAAGTGTTCCATATATAATATAGAACAATCTTGTGGCTGTTTTGCATGGTGTGTAAATTGAATATGTGGCCGGGTCAAAAGTCAGCTGATAGCTAGTCTGGAAGGGACTGCACTGGGGCTGGTTCCAGACCCTGGGTTGCCTGGCTTGAACTGACAATCAGCTGCTAGTTGCCCCGGCCACATTTCTGGGCACCCAGCTTTTAGCAGAGGGAACCTGGAATCATAATCCTGGGCGCCCCGGCATTGGCAAACAGGGAGCAATTTGGATCTGATCCCTGCTCCCAAAATCACACCACCTGCCATGGATGTGTGGTGTGATGGATCTGATCCCATGGCCAATTTGAATGAACATCAGCCAGGGGTCCAAGTTACAAAGCTTCTCCACTGTCCGCTCCTATAGAACGATCTATTATCTGTTTTACTGCAGTATTACTTCTCTTATTGCAGGGTCATGGACCAGTACTAGGTGTGGCACAATCCAGAACAAAAGATAAGCCATTTCACAAAAAACTTCTGATTGAAGACAAGGACCAACAGATGCATATGCACCTGGAATGGAGACGCCCAGTTCTTTACTGTGTGCCTGATAGCTGGTTCCTACTTCCCTGTCTTTTCCTCAGGGGGACTGTGTTAGACTGTGGAAAAGGCTTTGGTTTGATATATTCAGGCCATCCCTTTGGCGTAAGGCAGAAGTGGTTAGTTCTTCATTTTTAAGTGCTCTCTTCTTTTCTGATATGAATGCTGTTCTCCTATGAGTGCCTACCTGCTGCTTTAGGCTTTAAGGTGAATTTTTAAACACCTTAGGCTTCCATCATTAGCTGGCCACAGCTATTCAAGTGACCTGCAGCATCACTTTGTTGATTAAGACAGCAAAGCCTGTGGCATTGCTAAAACATAATAGTTTCATAGTTTCTAGGGTCAGAAGGGACCTGAGTAGATCATCGAGTCCAACCTCCAGTCATGGCAGGAAAGAGTACTGGGGTCAAACGACCCCGGCAAGGTGTTCATCCAGCCTCCTCTTAAAACCCCCCAGGGTAGGAGCCAGCACCACCTCTCTTGCAAGTTGGTTCCAGATCCTAGCCGCCCTGACCGTGAAGCAGCAGCTCCTGATATCTAGCTTAAACCTACCCTCTGCCAGCTTATAACCATTATTCCTGGTCACTCCTGGCAGTGCTCGGGGGAACAGGGACTCCCCCAATGCCTGCTGGTCCCCACTGACTACTTTGTAACAGGCCACTAGATCCCCCCTCAGCCTTCTCTTGTGGAGGCTGAACACGTTCAGGTCCCATAGCCTCTCCTCAT